>NC_061502.1:20441668-20574168 GCF_022539355.2 Hippoglossus stenolepis | reverse complement strand
ACTGAGTCAACATGTGTCATCTGAACACTTTGTGTGTCTGTCAGCAGGACAACTCAGAGACACGGGACAGATTCAATGATAAAACAACCTCTCTGGTGTTTTATGAAGGGACACATTAGAAGATGGCCACAGACACGAGGGACGTCAGCCTCGTGGACGTGTGAGCTCTCACAGCGCCCTCTAGTTTCTCCTTTTGCCGTTTTGGTACATTTGTCCAAAATAGATAAATTGAGGGTTTGATTGACGTGACATCTTTTATCTTCGGGTGAGAGATGAACACAACACTTTTCATCTCCGTCCTAAGTTCAACACATTGGCTGTAAACGCTGTGGACGAACACGATCATGTGACACGTCTGCTTGTCAGTGTTAATTCTTAGTATTTCTCTGAGTAGCTGCGGCGCCGCCCTGGAGCTGAGGAGACTCGTGGCTGAGACGCAGCAACACGTGTTCCTGCATCAGCACCAAACTAACCGGGAGTCGGGGCTTTCTGCTGGATGCTGCTGGTGTAGAATCGGGGAGATAATCTTGGGTAAGCCTCCTCCAGCAGTTTGTGGCCATCGGTGGTCTGAGGGCGATTATCAGGACGTGTGATCTCAGATGACTGGTCCCACTGGTCCCACTGGTAAACTCCACTCAACAATGAGCGCCTCTCAGCAGCACCAAAGAATAACACTCTTTCACTGCAGAAACACACAATTATCCTTTTCTCTCCTCGCTCCCTCAGACTCTCTCACTCCTTCCTTCCTTTCTTTCCTCGGTCAAGATGTTAATTCACTTAAAGTGCAACTTGACTCGCAGAAGAAATCCCCTCGTCCTCCTCATCAAAGCTCCTCTCCTGTATTTATAGACACTGATGGGAACTGAACAAATGGGACCTTTCTGCTGTTTGGGCCTTAAAGTCTGTTTTTATGATTCTTTGCACAAAGACACAAAACCTTGAACACAATATTCCACCAAATTGATTTAGAGCTGTTGAATTATTTTAACTTAAACACAGAATTCTTTATAAATTCTGATCAACAAACACTTGATCTTTGTCACCAGAGTAAAGACGTTTGTTTTTGAAACTGAGAAGAAACTCAATGCTAATGTTAGACGTTACTATTTGGTTTAAAGACACTATATGTTGCCACGTTAACGAACTCGTTTACACGTGGACGACCTAGTGGCAGCTCTTAGCTGACGTGAGGACGCAGATTTAAAACGAGGCCTTCAAAGATCCACCGAGTCCACCATGTTTGTCAGTTTTTACATTTTATGCTCAAATATAAAACAGGAAATGCAAAAAGAAACAAGTCACAGGCCAAATATATTTTGTCTCTTTTAGATTTTGGATTCTCAAAGAACAAATGATCCACTGAAGCTCGATTTGATAATAAAACACAAACAGGGAACTGGTGCGAGTTCTGGTCACGATAAGATATGATTAAAACTGAGGGGACTTTCCCAGCAACACACAGACACACACACACACACACACACACACACACACACACACACACACACACACACACACACACACACACACACACACACACACACACACACACAGACACACTCATAGATGGGAGAGCTGGGGGAGTTGGATATCAGCTGATCGTGTGTGAGTGTGTGTCGAGGAGAGTCTGAGATGGACGAGCAGGTCTTTCCCACACCCACTTTCTCTCTTTAGAATGTGTCACAAATGTCAACACACACACACACACACACACACACACACACACACACACACACACACACACACACACACACACACACACACACACAGACCCACACAGTGGAACGTGTGGGGTCAGGAGGTCACTGAAGAGGACGATGTCAACAGGCTCAACTGATCTGACTTTTCATCACAAGTTAAATCCTAGTTCCACGTTTCTGCTGCTGCTGAACGTCGTGAGCAAACCATGTCCTCGACCCCCGCTCGGTGGGAAGCTGGGACTGGTTCTCGTCAGACACGCCCACTGTGTACGTGTTTTCTCTGCTAGCCGACCCATCTTCATCCTCGTCTTCGTCTCTGGTTCGTCTTAAATTACGGATCATGTTCTTCATCGCCTTTGCCACCTGACGTCGAAGAAAACCGCCGCCTATCTTCATGTCAGCATGTGTGAGAGCTCTGCCAGACTTCCTGTCCAGCGTTAGTCTCACCTCAGGACGCTTCAACACTTAGATCACACACACAGACACACACACACACACGACACACAGACACACACACACACACACACACACACACACACAGCCAGTGTGAGAGATGGGAATGTTGAAATCCAGATTGTGGGACATACCTGTCATTGACTAAACCACCGACCATCACACCTTGAAATATAGAGCTCACACACAACACACACACACACACACACACACACACACACACACACACACACACACACACACACACACACACACACACACACACACACACTACAGACTCCTTAGGGTTCTCGTACATTGTTGAGTGTGTTGACGTGTTTGGAGATTAGAGGTTCAGGCCTCTTCATCACGTCACTGCTGGAAACAACTTCTTCTTCTTCTTCTTCTTCTTCTTCTTCTTCTTCTTCTGGAAATGCTGGTGCAAGTTGACTTTCAAACGTGAAAGAGACGTTCAGCATCTCGTCCTATGATCTAAACTCTATTCAACATCCTGCGGTTTGGAAACGTTACTTTGAGGAGGTTGGAGAGAAGAAGCAAAGAGACGTCCTGTCTTTATATTTTATATTTTAGATCTTGATTTAATAGTTAAAACACTAAAAAGAAGGAGATGTGTTATTCACTGTCATTTATTTCTAATTTAGAAAAATAAATCAGCTGCATCAGTCGTAACACACACACACACACACACACACACACACACACACACACACACACACACACACACACACACACACACACACACACACACACACGCTCCACCAACATCATGTCCAGCTGGGAAACGCAGGTCAGGTGACAGGAAGGAAGTGGAGTAGTGCGGCACCTGCAGGTTGGTAGTACGACGCTCCCGGAGGACGTGTCCGGAGGTTTCCTTCATCACAACAATGGACTCAAACAACGGGCATTCATACAGTCTGTGGGAGTGCATTAAACACGGTGATACGTTTCTGTTCACTCACACACACACAGTTGTTTAACAGGTGCAACCACACGCTCTTATTTTGAAATGTACTGATTCTTTGCAAGTGGACTTTTTAAACTAATTTCGGAGTCGGACAGTGAACAGAAGAGGAAGTGATCAGATTCATTTAGCTCGGCCGAGTCACAAGTCGATCTCCTAACATCAGCCCCATCTCCTCCAGCACACGTGTTGGACTCAGATTCTCTGTGTGTGTGTGTGTGTGTGTGTGTGTGTGTGTGTGTGTGTTGTGTGTGTGTGTGTGTGTGTCTGTGTGTGTCTGTGTGTGTGTGGGAACAAGGGGTTGGGCAGTGTGAGGTCTGAGGCGTCGTAGCGACAGACGGGTGGCGAGCTCCGTCCAACTGAGAATAATACACCACTTCCTCCCATTCTCTCTCTGCACACTCACACACACACTCACAAACACACACAGACACACACACACTCACAAACACACACACACAGACACACACACACTCACACACTCACACACACTCACACACACACTCACACAAACACACAGACACACACACACTCACACACACACTCACACACACACACACACACACACACACACACACACACAAGTCGTGTTCTCTTGTTCCAAAAGGATTTCCGACTCGGCTTGGCGCTCCCAAGTTATTACCCCCACACACACACACTGACATCCCTCTCTCGACAGTGTTTCCTCACCCTGCTTGTCCTCCGTGACCCCTGACACTAATAAACACACACACACACACACACACACACACACACACACACACACACACACACACACACACACACACACACACACACACACACTAGGATGTTCAGTGTAAATAAACGGACGATGCGTCTCCGATTCTGACATTGAACAAAAATGACGCCAAAGTATCTCGGACATGAACGCTGCCATTTTGCACGATGACGTCATTTAAAGCCAGAATCTGTGCAGAGGACGATGAAGAGGAGGAAGAGGAGGAAGAGGAGGAGGAAGAGGAGGAAGAGGAGGAAGAGGAGGAGCTCAGCCAATGAGAGGGTCTATCTGAAGCCATGAGCTGGATGAAGAATGATTTGTGTGTGTGTGTGTCAGATGTTCCCACAGCTTCTGACTGTGTGCACTGAAACCTAATCATCGTGTGAGAGGCCACACACACACACACACACACACACACACACACACACACACACACACACCACCACACCCACACACACACACACACACACACACACACACACACACACACACACTCTTCTATTTTGGTCTCTGTGTGTTTCTCTGCACACGATCGACAGACGACTGTGACGTGGGAACGTAGATGAACTTTCACTCCACTCGTCAGTTAACAACCTCAAAGTCAAAGAGAAGCAGTAAAATGAGTTCATTTCACTGAGGAACTCCTGTAACTGACCCACAGACCTTCTGAGGGACGAGGAGAGGAGGTCACGTGAGCAGAGAGATCTTCTAAAATACAAAACTTTAGCTTTACTGACAGTAAGTGTTAGCAGCGCTTCACAGTCATGTGACTGATGAGAACCAATCAGGAAGAGAACGTCTGCGCCATCGTTTACTAAAGTCTCAGTTTCTGTTCAGACTCAAACACAAACCCAGAGATTTAAAACTGAAACAAACCAGTTTACACAAGTCTCTGATCCAGAGGCTGGACAGAAGAAAGTCAAGTCTGAAACCTGCCGTCTTATATAAGGACTGTTTTTCACTGTAAGTGGCCTCATTCCCATGCACACACACACACACACACACACACACACACACACACACACACACACACACACACACACACACACACACACACACAGTATTATCAGGAGAGAGGGAGCAGCCCAGACTGTAAAACTCTACCATCTCAAATTTGTGTTTAAGTGGGCGGTGCCACAGTGTGTGTGTGTGTGTGTGTGTGTGTGTGTGTGTGTGTGTGTGTGTGTGTGTGTGTGTGTGTGTGTGTGTGTGTGTGTGTGTGTGTGTGTCAGTGACTCCCAGGCTCCGTGGGAAAGCTCCACCACCAGTTCACTCTGCAGCCGCCTCGCAGGCCACAGTCTCGGACTATTCACCAAACAAACTTTGCTGGAAAAACGAATTATTTGAAACACTTTATTTTGGAATCTGAATTTCTTTGTTTGCCGGTGAGAGAAAACTTTTATTTAATTTTTTAGGGAACATGTGAATATCATCACTTTGACAGAAGAAGTTTTGTTTTAGGGGAAGAAACTTCATCAACACCAGGAATAAAGCTAAACGTCCTGTCAGTCATTTCAACTCAACATTATTCCTCAACTTTCCTAAGAGACTCTTTAACTTTACCTCTGACTAAATATTTCCAACGTTATAAAAGAGTTTCATAGGAACTTGAAAAAAAGTAAAGTTTTAAAACTAAGACTACAGATTTCTGGACTTGCCCCCCCGTCCAGGCACCATGAAGCGGCCGTGTGAGGACAGCAGCTCAGAGGAGAGCGACGTGGAGGAGATGATCGATGTCGGCTGTGAGAACATTTATCCAGGGTGAGTTCAGTAACAACTACAAAACTACTCATCATTCTCATATAAGATGTTAAAGAAATGACATCAATTCTTTATGTTGTTCTTAAACTTCATTTTCTGGTTTTATTGAAGCAGAAAAATACTTTTAATCTGAATATTTTTCATGATCTAATTTCTAAATGTTCATATTTTAAGTGAAGGTTTGTAACAATAATACATGAAGAAGGTGATTTGATTAGTTTTTAAATAACATTAGTTTTCTTCAGTCAGACAAGTTTCTTTAAAAAGGTTTTAAAAAGTTAAAAGACAAAAAGACGACTTTTCCAAATGACATAATCAAAATTCACTAATCAATAATAATAAATTATTACTATTTAAATCTAATTTACTTACTAATTAAAACTCTCCAGTCTCCACTTCATTCTTTTCCATCAACACCAAACTCCTGTGGATTTATTAACAGTTGTATAAACTGAACATTAAACAGAAGCAAATAAAACTGTTTCATTCTATTATATATAAACTTCATAAACATCATACAAATGTTAAATGATATGAGATCAACTCAAAGTCTGAGTGAACCTGCTGACACAAATTCATTTATTCTTGAAGATATTCACCCAGTTAAGAGTTTTCTATAAAAAGATTTTCATCATTTGATCCATAAAATGTCTGAAAATAGTAAAAATATAAAATAATAAAGTAACATCATCGTAATCTTCGTCAGCAAAAACAGAAGAAAACTCTGGAATATTCAGTTTCATGTAAACAAGAAAAATAACTTCCTCACACCTGAGAAAAAGTATTTAGTTAAAATGACTCTGATGTTGAAATAGTTGCACGTTAACTTTAACATCTTCATAATGTCGGAGACAGAAAAGGATTAAAACAGGATTTGTGAATCTAAAGTTGTAAAAGTTTCCATTTGAACTTTATTAAAAAAGGTGAAGTGATGATATTCATCTTTATAGATTCATCTTTTTTTCTGAACTGTGTGTTTGAATCAACTTGATAAATTAATTCAGCTGAAAGGTAAAATCCAGATGTTACAGAAGGTGTCGTGATCTCAGAGGAGCCGTTCATCACATCTGTCTCAAAGAGTTTATTCATATCAAAAATAATCTTCAATCAATCAGAACAATTAAAATAAAATACACTTCTCATGTTTAAAAGTCCGTCTGGTGTTTATTCCTTCATGAAAAGTGTTGAAATAAACAAATCCTGCACTGAAAATATTCATTACAGTAAAAACATGCATATTATCATAGAAACTTAAATGAAACAGGTATAATAATAATAAAACTTTAATATTAGATTATTATACTGACATAAGAAAGTATAAATACCTAAGCTAACCTAATAAATAAAATTCTAATACACTCATTTTAACCGTTTTATATTCTTTAAGATCATAATGGACAATAATGCTCATATTTTATAAACTGTAAAATCTTAGTCCGAGGAGAAACTGCAGCTGTAGAATGAAAGTGTAGCAACACAAAGGACAGGAGGACATTTCTGTTCTTATCATATGAATGTTTAATGTGTCCTTGGTGCATTTACAGGGAAATAAATCCACAAGAGAAATCGTTCTAAAGCAACATCTGGATGAGACGTCTGGAGCAACGAGACAATTCAATGCTCTTTGCATTTCTCTTTGATTCAACTTTAAAGTCTCTGATAAATCAAAGTTATGTTTCCACAGACACATGAAGATGAGGATGATGAGATGTGGATCCCCGACCACCAGCACACAAGTGATGGCGAGGAAGAAACGCAGAGGGGTAAAGTCCATGATGATGGAGGAAGGAGCTTCGTGCCTCAGAGGTCGTTTGAGTTTGTAACGGTCTGTTTTCTGCGTCAGGTCATCGAGAAGCGACGCAGAGACAGAATCAACCACAGTCTGACGGAGCTACGACGACTCGTCCCCACAGCGTTCGAGAAGCAGGTGAGAAGAACGCTTTCTCTAGAAAACTCTGATCATCCACCTTGATCCTGATTCATTCACTTTCCCCTTTTCTTCCTCTTCCTGGTTTATTCTTCTTCCTCATGAGAATCAGGAAATAAAGGTTAAATAAAGCGGTTAATGATGTTCCACGAGTAGAGATTCATTAAAACACCAAATAACTTCCATCTTATCGCTTATTGGTCACAACAGTAATGTGAAAGATGTACGATCACCTCAGACCGTAAAACAAAGATGGACGACGCGTCTCCGCTGTCTCCGGAAACGGAGCTGAAACACCTGGGACACGAACGCTGCCACCTTGTGGTGATGAGCGAGCTGCAGGAAACGTCGTTCTCACGCTAACTGTTTTTCTCAGGGTTCGGCTAAACTGGAGAAAGCAGAAATCCTCCAGATGACCGTCGACCACCTGAAGATGATGCAGGCGACCGGAGGGAAAGGTAATCACACGTTGGCGTGAGGGACGGCTGGACGTCACTTAGCAGCTCCGGGACTCGTCACATGACCTGATCCTCCGTGTTGGTCGCTGATGAAACGTTAATGTTTCTTCAGCAGGTGAAAATGTTCCTTAGTTTCACCTTCTGTTTCTATAAATAAAGTTTTTACGTGTCTGCAGGTTACTTTGACGTCCACGCTCTGGCCCTGGACTTCCTGTCTCTCGGTTTCAGGGAGTGTGTGACGGAGGTTTCCCGCTACCTGTGCACCGTGGAGGCCCTGGACTCCGGCGACCCCCTGCGTTCCCGCCTCCTCTCCCACCTCACTTCCTGCGCCTCCCACTCTCCACAGCAGCCGTACCCCTTCCCTCACCCCCTCCACCCTCACCACTGGGCCGCTGCCGTCACCACCGCGGCAGGATTTCGACATCTTCCTGCCGCCGCGCCGTACGGGCTCCCTGTTTCCTCAGACGTCGGAGGAGGTGGAGCCCCCCAAAGGCTGGCGGAGTTATCGCAGCGCAGTGCGGCCTCCTCTTACTCCGCCCATGCAGACTCCACCACCTCCTCCTCTCCTTCCTCCTCCTCCTCCTCCTCCTCTTCGTCTCTTGTGCTCTCCCCTCTCTCCGCCTCGCTCCTCTCCCTCTCGGCCTCGTTTCCCATCGCCCTCCACGCAGGTTTCCCCGTCCTTCCTCCCTCCTCTTTCACCTCCACTCCTCCCTTCTCCTCCTCCTCCTCCTCCTCCTCCTCGTCCCAGACTCCTCTCAGCAGCAGTAGACCCTACAGGCCGTGGGGAACCGAGGTCGGAGCGTTCTGACCTCTGACCTCTGACCTCCTCACACTTTCACCCCCACTGTTTGGGCTGTGACTGTTTAACCTGTTAACATGTTGTTCACGTGTTCACCTGCTGATTCTATTAAAACTCTGACTGGTTGTTTCAAAAACTTTATTCTTCTTATTCAACCGTGTTTTTCTTCCCATTAGATTTACTCCACGTTTATTAAAATGTTTGCTGCCGTGAAAATAAAACTACATATTTATTATTGTAAAGTCTGGTGAGTTTCTGCACACACACACACACACACACACACACACACACACACACACACACACACACAGACAGACAGACAGACAGACAGACAGACAGACAGACAGACAGACAGACAGACAGACAGACAGACAGACAGACAGACAGACAGACAGACAGACAAAGACAGACACACACACACACACACACACACACACACACACACACACAGACACACACACTCTCTATACACCACACACACACACTCACACAAATGAGGGTCAGGAGCTGCACTTTAGTAAGAATAGATTTTTTATGGATTTCATGATTTGAAATGATAATAAATGACCCGAGTCTTTCTCCTGTGTCTCTTCTTCACGGTGACATCAAGACGACCATGTTCTTCGCACTGAAGATCTCGATCCAGTATCCGTCCGGGTCCTGGATGAAGGCCAAGTCCTTCACTTTACCTGTGGGAGAAATGAAGGAGTTTTAATAAACACAGACTGAGAACATACTGTCACCCTGCTCTGACCCACAGCGCCACCTGCTGGTGGAGACTCACATCAGCCAAAGACAAGTTGAAGACATCAGCAGGAATACTGAAGGATTTAATGTTGAAGAAAGAAAGAGATTCTCACACTGAGAGAAGTTAGAGTTTAATATCAAAGAGCGACCGTGTGAACCTGATTCATGACCAAAGAAGAAGAACTCACCCGACTCTGGCTTCTTCACAAACTTTACACACTGATCCTCAAACAGTTTACAGGCAGCAGAGACGTCAGGGACACAGATACCGATATGACCTGCAACCAGACACAGGGTGAGACACACAGAGACACACAGAGACAGACACACACAGAGAGAGACACAGAGACACACACAGAGAGAGACACACAGAGACACACACAGAGAGAGACACACACAGAGAGAGAGACACAGAGACACACACAGAGACACACACACACACACACTAACTCACCAAATCCTCGCGGTTGGTTGTTCCCGTTGTGATACGACAGTTTTCCATCCTTCTCCGATCCCCAGTTACTGAAAAACACACAGAGACGTTCATGATGAATGAAATAAAAGAACATGTCAGCTGAGAGACAGGAACAGGGATCAAAGGTCAAAGGATCAGTGACCTCATGGATTCGGTTCAAAAAGAAAAAGAAAGGTTTTAAAACATGAATATTATGAAAAACGAGGATCGTATAAAAGTCTAAAATGTTGATAGTGTGAAACCTTTGTCTGGGACAGTTTCTGTCTTCACGTGTGCGGAGACAGAAACCTTCGTCTGGGACAGTTTCTGTCTTCACGTGTGGGGACAGAAACCTTCGTCTGGGACAGTTTCTGTCTTCATTGTGTGGAGACAGAAACCTTCGTCTGGGACAGTTTCTGTCTTCACGTGTGGAGACAGAAACCTTCGTCTGGGACAGTTTCTGTCTTCACGTGTGTGGAGACAGAAACCTTCGTCTGGGACAGTTTCTGTCTTCACGTGTGTGGGGACAGAAACCTTCGTCTGGGACAGTTTCTGTCTTCACGTGTGTGGAGACAGAAACCTTCGTCTGGGACAGTTTCTGTCTTCACGTGTGGAGACGTCACATTGATGGAGTAGTTTTCTTAGGTTTTTTCTATTTGCATGTCTCTCGGCCGGTGTAGAGAAATGCATCATGAGGTCATTCTGAGATGTCCCCACACGTACTGTGTGAGCTCGATGGTGCCTCGACGAGAGAAGGTCCACGCTGTCCTCTCTCTGAGGTCATCAGGGATGTCCAGCTTGTCCTCGTAACCCAGGAAGTAGAGCGTGAAGCGCATCGAGGGGAAGTCGATTTTCTGCAAAAACCTGCAACGCCACAGGAATTAGAAAGATGTGTCAAAGGGTGTTGGGTTCACAGAGGAACGTGGAGGTGGACTCACGTCATCCCAAGGATCCGAGTGTAGAAGTCCAGAGACCTGAGCGGATCTTTGACCCTCAGCATCGTCTGTTGCATCATGTAGTCCTGCACACGTCACCACGGCAACGAGGCAGAGAGCTTTAGTAGTGTGTCACATTTCAACAGGGCAGGAATTCAAAGCTTCTTACAGACAAAAAAACATTTAGATAGAAAATAACAGGAGTCAATTTAAAAACAAACAGAAATATTAAAACACAATGTAGTTTTTACTGATCAACAGCGCCCCCTGCAGCCACACGTGGGGAAACATTCTCTGGTTTGAGGTTAAAAAGTGACATTGTGTTGCTCTAAGAAGTTTCAGAGGGATCATCAGTGGATCTGATCAAAGTCAAACAGGAAGAACTTCAAAGTTTCTTCTCCAGGTTTGATTTGAACAGATCAAACAACACGAGTGTGTCTGAGTCGAAATCCTGAATCTGAGGCTCAGCTCAGCAAACCTGCGACAGTGTGTGAAGTGTGTGCACAGGCGTGTGCACGTCTGGAGTCCAACAGGTCTGACTGCGTTAAGGACTCACACACATTCTGCAGACTCACACATTCAGACTCACACATTCTGCAGACACACACACATTCAGACTCACACACTTCAGACACACATTCTGCAGACTCACACATTCAGACTCACACACATTCTGCAGACAACACATTCAGACTCACACACATTCTGCACACACATTCAGACTCACACATTCTGCAGACCACATTCAGAGTCACACACATTCTGCAGACACACACATTCAGACTCACACACATTCTGCAGACTCACACATTCAGACTCACACATTCTGCAGACACACACACATTCAGACTCACACATTCAGACTCACACACATTCTGCAGACTCACACATTCAGACTCACACACATTCTGCAGACTCACAAAGCAAACTAAACAGTCACTATAACCAGCAACACAGAGCATATGAATCCTTTCAGAATAAAAGTAATGGGTTCACCTTGGTGATGGGGTCTCCCTCTTTGCAGGCAGCACCCACAGCCTCCTCTGACAAACCTGCGTCCTCCATGACTCACTGACTCTCACTGACTCTCACTGACTCTCCACCTCCACCTGAGCTGCTGCTCCGGATCTACTTCCTGAACTTTAAAATGGCTTCTTCGTTCATTTCATTCTGTTCATCAGTAAACATTCATATTATTCCATCACAGACGTGATTATCACTTTCATTATCAGTACATCTGAAAATGTTTTATCTTTAGTAACTGATCCATTGTTTTGTTGATTCTATAAAATGTCAGAAAACTGTGAAGAAGCCTCAACAACTCATTTCTGAGTCTCATTTTTTATTAATGTTTCTAAATAAAGAGTTTAACATCTTCTGTCTTAGACCATGAACGAGCCTTCAGGGGCCCGGCCAGGAAAACACCCACAACACAAACACCCACAACACAAACACACACAATCTAAGTAACTTGTTCAGGTACAAGAATGCAGCAGAAGCAGCAGCTGCAGGTCTGAACAGGAAACAGAGGTGTGTGTGTGAGTGTGAGTCTGTGAGTCTGTGTGTGTGAGAGTGTGTGAGTCTGTGTGTGTGAGAGAGTCTGTGTGTGAGTGTGAGTCTGTGAGAGAGTGGCATCACACCCTGATCCTGGATCAGACGTCTAACCTCCTCTGAAGTAAAAACATGTTACCCAACACTGACGTAAATAAAGATGGCCGACATGACAGCTCCTACAAGTGAAGCCAAAGCATCTCCATCGCCCCCTGGTGGCTGGCTTAAGTATCCTCCATGTTAGTAGATGGGAAATGTAGGAAAAAAGGAGATTTTTTTATTTCTTTGTTGTGAAAGTTTTTACTGAAACACAAAGTTTATTCTTTTAAAGAAAAAACATTACAATTTAGAACTAGATCAAAATGAAGTAGAATAATATAATAACATTTTCATATGTACAAGTTCAGTACAAACTAAAATCACAAAGCTTTTCACAAAACTTTCAAAAAATCTAAAATTCCACAGAGTCATTTAGAACCAGTTTTTAAAAACAGTTTGAAAAAGCGGAGTGAAAACATTAGCGTGTGACTCAGTGACCGTCGGGAGGAGGTGATGTCGTCATCTCCGCGCTGCCTTGCGACTCTCGAGCAGCTGAACCACCAGGCGGCTCTTCAGGGACGACACTTTGCTGCTGTAGTTCTGCTGCAGGACGGACGCCAGCTCGCCACGGAGGCGCCGCAGGCTCGGCAGGGAGCCGCAGTCCGGCACGTTCAGCAGCGTGTGGAAGAACTGCAGCCACAGGTCGCTGTGCGGGTTCCTGCAACACACACCAGGAAATCATTGTAAAATTGTTGTAAAATTAATTTCTGCTGGAAACACAAAAACACCTGCAGTAAACAAACACTCACCTTCTAAACACAGCGTTCGTCCTCCAGACGCCATCTTCCTTTGTGACCTGCATGTACGTCCCAAACAACAAGCAGTAAACCGTCCCTGCGATTCCAAAGAAGTCCGTCTGAAAACACAACAAAAGACAAAGTCAGACCTTTGAGATCAAACTGTCTGGATTCAAATTAACGTGTTTTCTGTCAGAGCGAAATAGATAAAACACCACTAATGTTAAAACTCTTACATTATGAGAAACATCGGACAAATTCGTACAGAATCGTTTCTAAAAGTCCAAGAGGTCCCGCTGCGTCTGTACCTGATAGTTCCACGGCTTCCCGCTGAGCATCTCTGTGCACTGGAAACCCGACGTCAAGCACTTGGCTGTGAAAGCAGTGCCTTCTGGGAAAAGCTCCATGTCAATGCTTTGTCCCAGGTCAATGAGAACGAGGCCGTGGTCCAAGCTCTCTGAATCGAAACACTTGTTCTCCAAGAACCTGAAGCACAGCATCATGGTGACACGTCAACAACATGTGACCACAGGAGGTGTGAGCGAGTGCACGTGTTGATGACGTGTGAGCGAGTGCACGTGTTGATGACGTGTGTGACATGTTGCTCAGAGGCTGGAGGTCAAAGTTACACAAAATGCAGCGTTTACATTTCATCAGAATGAATTAACAAAAAATGCCCAAAATAAAAATCATTTTAATTTACCACTAGAGAAAAGCAGCAGATCGTCACATTTAAGACGCAAAGGTTTGATAACTGAGATCATGACGATGAAAACACGAACTTATTTGATCGGTGAATGTAATCATGACTTCTGGAAAGTGACTTTGGACATGTTGGTGTCAGAGGTGGAATATTCATGAGCCGTAGAAAGGCGATACATGCGGAGCTGGATGGTTACCTCTCCCCCAACAGGAAGTTGTCCGGCTTGATGTCGGCGTGGATGACGTGGACGCTGTGCAGCCGCTCCACCATGTGCAGGATACAGATGGTGAAGTACATGACCAGAGGCTGAGGCATCACCTTATCGCTCAGGGCTTTGTACATGTTCACCGTGTTCTGAGGGTCACAGAGAAACACGTCTTATTCACGTTCACGTTCCAGTCAAACTAACGTCAGAGACGTGCTCACGTACCAGCAGGGTGCCGTAGTTGTGAAGCTCCCCGAGCAGCACACTCCCGTTGTGGAAGAGGTGAGCCGAGCTCATGCTGCTGTAGAGGTGTCGGACGCCGGGCTGCAGCCGAGCGTCCAGCTGAGTGTGGACGTAGAACTCCCAGGGATTGGCTGGTTTCTGAACCTGCGGCACGAAGAAGAAACAGAGGGGACGATTTCCAGATTCATCTCTTCTGACACTTTTACACCCTTTTTATTAAAGTAGGCGATTTGAATGTTTCATACGGTTAAAACATTAAATAAAACAACATGCTGTATTAGAGAAAACCAGTCTTGTCATTGTGGGACGCACAGTGTTTGTGTACTGGTGAGCTTCATTTATTATCCTACCAGAGTTAAGAGTCTTAACCTACAGCTGCTGCCGCTCTCACCTTTAGAATCATCCTCTCTGAGGTCATGGGGTCAGTCGCCTGGTAGACGGTGGCAAAGGCTCCTTCCCCGAGGACGCCGTCGACTCGCAGGGACGCCTTTCCTGTTGGAGACATGAACGTTTAGTGAGAGACTTTGTCATCAGCTCGGTCACGGTGCCCCGACCTGAAGAGTCACTGAAGGTTCCCACTGACCAGCAAGAAAGAATCATCATCACTACACCTGAATATCAAACTGCTTCTTCACCGGGAAGAAAAACCTTTCTGTCAATATTGACTCAGTTTCATAACGATCTGAGAGTATTTTAAACTTCTCGTGATAAACTAAAACGTCTCTAACTTAGAGTCTTGTGCTTTAGCTTCACTGTCTGTTGCTGAGTCAGTGGACCTTCAAAACACCCACAAGGTGTTTCCGTCCTTTAACAGCGAATCCTCATCAACCTCGTGGGTCACGATCGGACGACATCAGTCTATGATGTCACTCTGCTGCTGCTCGGAGCAAATACTTTCACTTTATAACCGCAGACAAGTATCGATAACTAGCATTTTACATATTAGTGATATTTCCTTCATTTACCACCGATCACAGTAACCATAGGATTTATGTGTGTAAGACATCAAACAGACGGAGGACGATGTATTTAAAAGGTCTGTGCCTGTAACAAGCAGCGACCCCATTCAGTCCTCATGCTAAGCTGCGAAGGGAGTTGATCTCTTACCCATGCTGATGGTCATCTTTGGGGTGATGTTGGGGATGTTGCAGGGCCAGGTGATGCAGCGGGGGTGAGAGGTGAGGGGCGGGGTCAGTGCAGACAGCAGACCAGAGATCAGTTCGCTATCCCAGGGATCCGACACCAGTGGGACGGCCACTGTCCCGGCTGTGTTCATGGAGACGTCAGCGCTGGCCGTCATTCCTCTGTCGGGACTCATGGGTTCATCTAAAGTGCTGAACCGCAGGGACTGCTGCTCCGGGCTCATGGGCACGTCGGCACAGAGCTGCAGCTGCTCTGGACTCATGGGGACGTCCAGGGTCCTGTTTGGAACAGTGTCTGCCGCCTTGGGTCGAAGGGGACTGAGGAAAGCGTCCAGATTTGGCTCCACTTTGACCTCGGGGCTTCTGATGGACGTCCAGTCCAGTTTGAGAGGACACTCTGGGCTCATGGGAACGTCGTGGGCTGGTTTCTCTACTCGCTCTGGACTGGAGGGTTTGTCTACATCTTCTTTAAAGATTTGAAATGGTTCACTTTTGGGTCCGACTGAGCTCTCGGGCTCCTGCGAGGCTGGTTTGGGAGGCTGCTCGGGGCTGGTGTACACCTCCCAGCCAGGCCCTGAGGTCCTGGGGAGGGAGGAGTCTGTCGGACACAACGTCTGGTCTCTGAAGGAGAGCGCGGTGGGAGGAGGAGGCTGCACCATGGTGATGGAGGAGGTGGTCAGGCAGTGATGGCTGCTGGCGAGCCCTTCGCCGACGATGGTGCCTTGTCTCACTGAGGAAGGGACCAGGCGACTGGATTCAGAGAGCTTGTCATCAGACGGACTCTGCTCTATAATGGGGCTGAGCAGGGAGAAGAGAATATAAATGTCACAGATACACAGAGCGGAGTCCGAGAGAACTTCATCAGATCATCGTCCTCCAGTGTTACAGACTGGTCACCTTAGTTTTTTGGGCTGGCGTCTGATAAAGGGATCATCACCAGCTTCGCTGCCATCACAGTTGTTCTCTGGAGAAAAGGAAAAATTAAGTGTTTTGGAATAAACCAAGTTCTTGACACCATGAAAAGTTTTGTTGTCGTTGAATATTCTGCTGCGTTTGGGATAAAAAGGTGATTTTAGGTTCAGGTACCTTGGTCCTCGAAAAAGTTGCTGCTGAACATGGTCTTGTGCGTGAAGGGGGTGGAGACACACTGGGCCTGCATGTCGAAGTCCGTGGTGCTGTTGGGACAAGCATCCAGAGAGTTGAGGGAGTTGTAGCGAGCTCCCCACATGGTGCTCTCGTCTGGCATCAGGTCCTGAGGAGTCTCCTGACCGCAAAACAGACGAGTGTCAAAAACACGGGAACCGTCGCCAATTAGGTCAATTAAAAAATTGTAAAAGTAGTTGGACATTAAGATTCATTCTTAACCTCAACACAACGTGATGTTTGATACTCACATTAGGTTTTTCTGTCTTAGACACTGCGATTTCAGCGAGCGCTCTGATTGGTTTGGGCTTCTCTGCCGCAGCGGGAGCAGCAGCACTGAACGGAACCACAGGCACAAAACCACAGGAAAATGATTCATGTAAATGTCAAACTTTATATGTATTTTTAATCACATTAAATATGTGTATTTAGTTTTGTCAGACAGGACGATGCTAGTGGATTCTTCATTAAAGCTGATAAAGGTCATATTTACCTGCCGTTTTCTTTGTCGTCCTGGAAGATGGTGAACGGGGCAGCGGACGGAGGATTCCTGAACGAGGAGTCGCCTCCTGCAAATCATCGAAAGACAGAAAATAAAATTACATGAATTGGGAAAGATTTGCAGCAAACCTTGAAAATGTGAGCCTCTTGTGAAGACAAGAACTCCGGCTTCACGCTCATGTGCAGTTTGTTTTGAACGTGCATAATCTTAATAATTTATTCGTGAATTTAGAACATATTTACCATTTCTTGAGTATCCACCATCGAACCCCCTCTCAGCAACGTGGAGCGCCGACGTGCCGTTGAACTGATCTTCTAAGAGAGTCGGAGCCTGGAACATGTCCATGATGACATCTGGACAACACCAAACCAGAGTCAATGTTAGCCGCTGTCATTTGAACATCTTCTAAGATTCCACATCACCGAATTTCAGTTCGGCGCTTTGGGACCAAGACACAGCTGCTGAGTTACACGTGTGAACGCAGCTCATGTTTCGAATCCAGACGAAGTTGTGAAACGAGGGCAGGAAGGAAATATGTAAGAAAATACTCAATCTGTGTATGTATGTAACTAAGCCTAAGAAAGAAACCCAGTGGTGTTCAGGCGATCGGGATGTGGAACCTCTGTGCTCACCCAGCGCTTCCCGTGTGTTGACCGTGGGCGACGGCAGCACCCTGGACGGTGTGGCCTGAACAAAGCCCAGTGACGTGTTAGGAGTGATGTGAGACAGGTTAGCTGTGCCCCCCTGTGACACTGAGAGACACAAAGAGCAGGAGGTTTAGAAACGTTCAGGAGAAGCAGCGGTCACGTTCCAGGGCTCATCTGTGAACCACAGGTCTTACTCACCGTTCAGTTTCTCCTCTGCTTCCTGTAGCTGACTGACGTCCCTGAGGAAATAGAACAATACGATTAAGGAAAGATCTGAAACACAGGATGGACACAGCTCAGGTGATGACACCGACCCAACAAGGCTTTTTATTGACATGTCACCAGCTGCAATTAAATTCAGTGACTCACAGGTGCGTGGCGTTGTGCTCCTGTGGTCGACCGCTCTGCCAGCGGTCCGGCAGAACGGAAGCATCACGGCTGAGGATGTCGGCGTCCACAGCGGAGAAAGGGGCGGGTCTGTGGAGCGACAGGTTTACCTGCTCATAGCTGACAGGCTGCAGAGCGAGAGGCGCCTGGTGTGCGGGCGCCGCCGCAGCCGCTGATGATGGTAAATGGATGCTCCTGTCAGCAAGGACAGAGGGATGATGGGATACGTCCGAGCTCAGAGTGTTTGTGTCAGCAGGCTGGGCGTGGTTCAGCCACAGAGGAGGTGCAGGCATGGCGGCGGCTGCAGCGGCGGCTTCTTGGGTGAACGTTGACTCAGCGTGTAATGACAAACCAAGAGAGCGTCTGCTGCTCAGATGGTTTGAGGGCCGAGGACGCCCAAAGGGATTCTGGGTAGGATGAGGGTTCGGATACGCGGCAGCTTCTACAACAGACAGCTGAGACGAAGAAACACAGAAAAGTAATGTTTTTATATGTTAAACACAAATCACACTGTACCATGACATTCATTGTGTGGTGGTGAATTCAGAGAAACATGGAATGTGGAGTCTGACCTTCTGTGACGGAGGCTGGCCGCTTAAACCACCACACGTTTCCAGATTCTGCACCACCTGCTCCAACATGGACTTGATGTTGCGGATTCCCTCCTCTTCCTCCCTCAGCATCTTCTCCACTTTAAAAAGCAAAAATAAAAACAGAAACAACAAAAGATCAGATTTGGACTTTTCAAGCCTTCTTCATGATCTGACGTCAAACTTACTGTTTTCTCTCCGCTGCTTTTCCTTCGTCTCCCGGATCTTGCGGAAGTATTTCTCTGCCCGAACCTCCTCAAATGATAATTCAGAGCCTTCGCAGGCGAGTTCATCCGTCATGTACTCCGACACGGTCTGAACGCCGGAGCCCTGACACGAGCGAGTCACCCCTGAATTCTCGGAGCGGGAGAGTCTGGAGGAGACGGCAGATTATCACATCTCATTGGTAAACAGGATGTGAGCAGTTTTACCAATGTTGCATTCTTTTAAAATGTTGGGTGTATAGAAAAATAAATCAGAAAGTTTTCATTTCTATATATGAAAATTGAATTACAAATATTGAATTGTACATTTTTCTTTTAATGACAAATGGAACATTTTATTAAATCTTTGTGCTTTGGACTGAAAGGTCAGCGGCTCACAGCAGAAGCATAAAATGATCTCACAGGAAACAAACGTAGAACTATAAGAATAGTTTTCACTTACGTCACAATGGTTTTAACTTCAGGTGGTTTGGCCGCCCAATCCACAGAGGCCTGTAACCGAGAGAGAAACAGTGATAACCCCCCTTCACCATTTATCACCTACATGGATGGATTATTGTCTCAATGCTGTATTTTTATGTTTTATTACTTTATTCCCTGGTGTTATTTGTAAACTGTAAAAAACGTTTATAATAACAGTGCGTACTAACAGACCTTGCTCTGGGTGACTGGTTCTCTGTGTGAGGTCATCTGGTTGGTTACATGGGAGGTCTGCAGAGGATTCACACCTCCTGCTTTACAAAACACAGTTAGTAGTTGACACAGCTGAACATTTTATAGATTTAAACCAAGACACAGGTGAAATAAACTCTTACCTGATCCCGGCGTCTGGCTTCTGGTTTGAAACTGCCTGCAGATCAGATTGAGGTTTAAGTCAGATATATAAGACAGTTAAAAGTCCAGGAGTGACTCCACCAGGGTTCTTAACACAGCTACACCCCCCAGCCTGTGCAGCTCTGTCTTTACATCCACAGTATGTGTTTCTCGTCACCTGTATTCATGGAGAACTGTGTCGACTGGCTGGGCCTGGTTCTCCACTGCTTTCTGGTACACGGCGTCCGCCTGTTCATTCAGACCCCTCTGCTCAAACTGCTGTGCCCAGGCCACGTAGAGCGCCGCGGCCCGGGTGCCGATGCCCTTACTGAAGACGTGACTATACAGCGCTATGGGGTCGGAATAGTAACTCGCCTGGAGACAGGGTCACAATGAAGAAATGCTCAGGAGAGACTTGAACAGTGTGAGCAACAAACCAACTCTGGTTGTGTGACGGTTGTCTGAGTGTGAGATGTCAATCAGACTTACACATTTAATGCAGTACTTCACATATCTGATGTCATTAGCATATTGCTCGACGTTCAAAAACCTCTGCACGAGACTGTCGAACACCACAGAGATCCCACTGTCCCCGTCTGCAGGAAGTCTCTGCTCCAGGTACTCCACAAACCTGGAACACACAACCATTCTCTGCATCGTTGAGAAAGACGACAACCAGCGCACACATTACAAACACAACATTAAAGTTGAGGCGTTAAAGGAACCTTTACATAATTAAGACCTTCCTGATGTATTTAAAACATAGTGGTAATATTTAAGACATTTACATGGTATCAAGTAGTGATAATAAAAGTAATACTATGAAATACTGCACATGATATTGAACATAATCTGATGGAAAAACACAGTAATATTGAACATGAATGTTAATATTGAACATGAATAACCAGAGTAGTATTACACACAGTGTTCGTATCATTTAAATGTTGTTGATACTTTATTATTGAACCTTAGCTCAGCCATGCTAACAACCCAACACTCACTTGTCCCACGGATCCAAAGGGTCGTCTCCCGTGTAAGAGCTCAGCCTGCTTTCAAAGCTCCTGGGGGGAGGAGGAGGAGGAGGAAGATTTAAAGAAGCGTGAATAACGTCCACATCTTCTGGTTTTATGACAATGAAATAAAACAGCGGCTGTGCTAGCAGCGCTGCTAGCATCCAGCTAGCTCCGGGTAACAGTCGTGTTTGGTGCAGACTTACTGTAAATATGAGGAGAAGTCCATCTCGCTTTATGCTTTTAAAACGTCCTTTTCCCCGCGAGTCGACTCCTGCTGTTGTGTTTTATTGTTTCACGTCACAAACTTCGACGGGAAACTTCCATCGTTGCGTTTGTTTTCTCCTCAGAACCGACGCTGCTCCGGCTACGTTTGAAAATTCGCGCTCAGCCAATAGCAAGGCGTTGTCTGAAAAGGCCACGCCCCCGTAATGTGACGAAACATCCGGAGTACAAAAAAACCCACAAAATAAAACATTCAAATTGTTATTTGTTATTAATGTTTTATATCCTTGTTCTTATTTGTCATGTTTTTGTCACGGCTACTTTGAAAGGTGCTTTATAAATACAATTTGCATTATTATTGTTATTAAGTATATACCTTAAATAGGCTCTATACTTTGTTCATGTCAAAACGTACAAAACAAGCCTGAAAACATCAAAATCTATTTCAGTTTACTCCAGCTGGGGGTTAGTGAATATAAATTAGTGGGTAAATATTTGCATATTTCTGTTTAATTAAATATTAACAAATAAAAATAGATATCACTAAACGTTTTTCAAGGGTGAAGTTTAATGTGAAAGGTTTCCGTCCCAATTCGTTTTTCCGGTTTCAGTTTTCAAAATAAGGACGCAACTCGTAGCGAAAACTAAAATTAAAATTTCACGGAAAATGTAACGTGGTGTAAATTTCCCACTTTGATTGTGTAGCGCAAAATCCAACGTGGATGTACTAATATGATTTAAAAGGGTCAGTTTGTTGACAGTTAAGATCAGAGACTGAGTGAGAACACCTGCAGGATGCGGCAGCACGAGGCTAACGCTAAGCTACCGGTAGCTCACGCTGAAACGGGTGTGCTTGTGTTGCTTGTGTTGTTGTGTTGTGTGTTGTGTGTTATCTGTGCAGGTTTGTTATCGTCACCCAGAGAAATAAACACAAACCAGCTGCTACGTGGAAAAGGACACGAACCGGAAGTGAGCGATGACAGTGAGCAGCCCGTGAGGGGCAGCGCGGGAAACCCCTCTCGTGCGGACGAACAAGCAGAGCTCGCGACGTTACGTAGTCGCCATTTTGTTTCCCCGGGAGTAAAGAAACCAAACGGAGCAGCGCCGGCGTCAATAGTCTCCATCACCCGCAGCACCGTCCCCACGGCCGAGCAGCGTCCTGCACCCAGGGCTACATGGTACGTTCTCACCGGGGAGGCCGCCGGGTCTCCGCCGTGTGTCTGCTCCTGGAGCCGGGCTCGTCCTCGGAGCCCACCGGCCGACCGGCCGCCGTTAGCAGCACAGCGGCGAGCCGGCATTTTGAAACGCGGGCCCGCGGGGACCAGAGAGCAGTTAAACGGATGTGGTTTGGGTTAGTGGTGGGGACTCGGGCGGGGGACGCTGGAGCCGGAGGTGGATCCGCTCTGTGACTTGTTGCGGGGCCGGTAGCTGCTCTCGCTTGGCCCCGCCACGCGTGTGCCTGAGCCTCGGGGCCTGCGGGCGGCCGAGCCGGGGTTAGCTAGCTGACACCAGGCTAACAGGCGTGGTGGATGTGTGGGACCAGCTTGTTATAGGGTCGGTACTCCTCCGTGACAGGGAGCGGGAGTGGATCTATGTTCGGTTCCGTCGAACCGCGTCGGGCCGTGAAGGGGCTGGGTTCACTTCGCTAGCATTAGCAGCATTAGCCCGGATAAGGTTTGTAAACTGAGACCGGGCTTGAACGATGGCGCCAAAACCCGCACGAAATGTGTTGTTTGGTTAGTAACTGGATCCAGACCGGGCTCGGCCTGTAGCTGGTACCGGGGGTAGAGAGCTGCTGTCCGGGCTCGGCCTGTAGCTGGTACCGGGGATAGAGAGCTGCTGTCCGGGCTCAGCCTGTAGCTGGTACCGGGATAGAGAGCTGCTGTCCGGGCTCAGCCTGTAGCTGGTACCGGGGATAGAGAGCTGCTGTCCGGGCTCGGCCTGTAGCTGGTACCGGGGATAGAGAGCTGCTGTCCGGGCTCAGCCTGTAGCTGGTACCGGGGATAGAGAGCTGCTGTCCGGGCTCAGCCTGTAGCTGGTACCGGGGATAGAGAGCTGCTGTCCGGGCTCAGCCTGTAGCTGGTACCCGGGATAGAGAGCTGCTGTCCGGGCTCGGCCTGTAGCTGGTACCGGGGATAGAGAGCTGCTGTCCGGGCTCAGCCTGTAGCTGGTACCGGGGATAGAGAGCTGCTGCCCGGGCTCGGCCTGTAGCTGGTACCGGGGATAGAGAGCTGCTGTCCGGGCTCAGCCTGTAGCTGGTACCGGGGATAGAGAGCTGCTGCCCGGGCTCAGCCTGTAGCTGGTACCGGGGATAGAGAGCTGCTGCCCGGGCTCAGCCTGTAGCTGGTACCGGGGATAGAGAGCTGCTGTCCGGGCTCAGCCTGTAGCTGGTACCGGGGATAGAGAGCTGTCCGGGCTCAGCCTGTAGCTGGTACCGGGGATAGAGAGCTGCTGTCCGGGCTCAGCCTGTAGCTGGTACCGGGGATAGAGAGCTGCTGTCCGGGCTCAGCCTGTAGCTGGTACCGGGGATAGAGAGCTGCTGTCCGGGCTCTGCTTTCTGGTGCACACGGTGGTTTGATCAATGATCCAGAGCTGGAACCACTGGTCTCAGGTGGCAGCTCCTCACTGGGAATGGGACCCGGTTACTTTCTCTGCTGCTGAACTGATTATTGTGTGGAAGCAGCTTCGGGGCTTTAGCAACACGAGGTTCCGGTAATAACGTAATGAGGTGTTTTCTCTGTAGGGATGAGCCCAGGATGACGTGATGCCTCCAAGTACTGAACTAGTGTTTGATTTGCTTTCATTAGCATCATGTGAACTTAAATGTCTTCAGTTGCTGTTCCAACCTTGAATACGTGTTCTTCTCTTTATCTGCACAGATGTCTGGAGACATGGCCACGGATCTTACTGGTGACATGGCCACGGATCTTACTGGTGACATGGCCACGGATCTTACTGGTGACATGGCCACGGATCTTACTGGTGACATGGCCACGGATCTTACTGGTGACATGGCCACGGATCTTACTGGTGACATGGCCTCGGATGTAACTGGTGACATGACCACCGATCTAACTGGTGACATGCCCACCGATCTAACTGGTGACATGCCCACCGATCTAACTGGAGACATGCCCACCGATCTAACTGGAGACATGCCCACCGATCTAACTGGAGACATGGCCACGGATCATGTAAATGGAAACGGCACAGAGGAACCAATGGACACTACAGCAGCCGCGGCCCACTCAGAACATTTCCAGGCGTTACTGGAAGCTGGTTTACCTCAGCAGGTCGCCGAGAAGTTAGATGAACTTTATGTAGCAGGTAAGCAGACGTTCCATGTTGTCTCTAGTCTTCACCTTCTACAGAGAAAGCCTGAGATCTGTGTTTTGAGATGTGCTTGAGTATTTCAGTTCTATGAGTTATTGGCTTTTGCATTTTCTTGAAAGGACAAGGATATTACATCTGTAAATTGTTGTCAACAAACCCCAGAGGTCCATTCTACCAACATGGCATGAATCCAAAGCTTGATTTATCTGCAGTGAGCAGTAGTTAGAGAAAACCACTTCGCTCTTCAGGGAGAAACAGTGGGTTTGTGCCACTGAAGATACTTTGTGAGGCCAGGAAGTCTAGAAAGAAAGAAGAAGGTTAGAATCATTGATACTGAGACAAACACCACGACCACCACACCTGCCCTTTTGCTATTGAATGCTCAAAACACTGGTGACCTGGAAAACAACTCTGTTCACTAATCAGATCCTCCGTGATCAGCTAATAACTCTAAATGAGGGCCTAGTTTTAAGTTGTGTAACTAATCATCAGTGCAGGTAAAATAACGTCATTAAATCACAAGAGGTGAATTTCTTTCACAACATCAATAAAATATCCTGTGATGCGCCTTAAGTACCTTCTTTGTTGCACATCAGTAGGTTTCTCAGCCCGAGTATTGACGTGCTGTGTGAGACTGGATTGAAAGGGTGTAGCTCTAAAGGGTTTAAGGATGGTAGCTGGAAGCCATCTGGTTCTGTGCAGACACAATAAAGCAGCTGTTGGGCTGCAGTCGGTGAATTGTTCTCTTTGAGCAGCAGCTGAAGAAGAAGCCACAGGGATGGGTTTTTATTTGACACGGGGGGGGAATGTCTGTTAAAAGTAAGAAAGTTTTAATATAATCAGTGTTTCTGGCACAGATCATTAATCCATTTCCCAACCTGCTCCATTCACCATGTAATGTTTGTTTTAACACCATATTTACAGTTTGTGTTTTGGTTGTGTGACTTTCAGGCCTGGTGGCACACAGTGACCTCGACGAACGGGCTATCGAAGCTTTGAAAGAATTCAACGAGGAGGGAGCGCTGCAAGTGCTGGTCCAGTTCAAAGAGAGCGACCTGTCACACGTGCAGGTAAGCTGTGAACCGCCTGTTAGGTGTGGTTCGACTCTGACACACAAAGGGCTCTTTGTTAAAGACCATAGTGGTGTTTCTGCCAACCTGTAGTATTCAACTAAACTGAGAACACACCTGTGCAGGGTCACTCAAATATTAAATTATTTAAAAGGTATTATTTTACAGTTAATACATTATTTTGCGTCTGGTATTTGATCTGTTCAATGAAAAACAGGGGGTTTAGATGGACCACACCTAAAGTACAACCCTGGTAATCAAAAGATGAATTGCATGAATTTATAGTATAAAATATCTAGTGAACACCACAGGTTTGTGGAATTTGCGTAAAATTGTCAAACTCTCCGACCCTGGTCTTCATTCTTCACGGCTTCGGCTTAAAATAAACAAAACTATATTTCAGTGAAATTGACCAGAGGTGCCCTCAGTTTTATTTTATGTGACCTCGCATGTGAGCTTTCCTCTTCATGTTGATTTTTAGAAAGCGTGAATATTAATAGTTTGTTTGTGACACAATTGTTTCCTCTTCCAGAACAAAAGTGCCTTTCTCTGTGGTGTAATGAAGACGTACAGACAGAGGGAGAAACAAGGGACAAAAGTTTCAGATTCCACTAAAGGACCCGATGAGGCTAAAATCAAAGAACTCCTGGACAGAACCAACTACACACTGGACGTCACAACAGGACAGAGAAAGTATGGGGGCCCCCCGCCTGAGTCTGTGTACTCAGGGGCCCAGCCCACAGTTGGAACAGAGGTACACTTCAGAGAATCTGAATACAAACCAAAGCTTTCTGTAAATATGACAGATCCTGACTGATGGCTGGGATGTCTGCTATTATTCTTTGTTTTTCTCTAAGATATTTGTCGGGAAGATTCCCCGTGACCTGTTTGAAGACGAGCTGGTTCCTCTCTTTGAGAAGGCCGGGTCTATCTGGGATCTCAGGCTAATGATGGACCCGCTGAGCGGCATGAACAGGGGCTATGCCTTCGTCACGTTCTGTAATAAAGACGCAGCCCAGGAGGCGGTGAAGCTGGTGAGTCTGTCAGGAACCAGAGCCGAGTCGCATGGTAGAAAGAATATTGACTCGTCATAGAGTCTGTTATCACTGACTGACGTGACTTTTTGTGTTTTTACAGTGTAATAACTACGAGATTCGCCCTGGAAAGCACATCGGGGTTTGTATATCTGTCGCCAACAACAGGCTCTTTGTTGGCTCCATTCCCAAGAGTAAAACAAAGGAGCAGATCGTCGAAGAATTCGCGAAAGTCACAGGTAAAAGAATAAATCCTGTTTTTAATACCTTTTGATTTCCTGTCACATCCCTGCAGCTGTTTTTGATTTCATTGGACAACTTGCGTTACTTAGTCTGATTTGTAAATACTGAATTTCTGTTTTTGTTTTCTGGACGTAACAGAGGGCCTCAGTGATGTCATACTGTACCATCAACCTGACGACAAAAAGAAGAACCGCGGCTTTTGCTTCCTGGAGTATGAAGACCACAAAACGGCGGCTCAGGCACGTCGCCGGCTTATGAGCGGGAAGGTGAAGGTGTGGGGCAACGTGGTGACAGTGGAGTGGGCTGATCCCATCGAAGACCCCGACCCAGAGGTCATGTCCAAGGTGAGATTCAGAAGTCGAAGTGGGAGAATTTCTTTGTCATTTAAACAATCTCTTCTGGTCGACTTATTGAATTCTGAGCAGTAGAGACTGACGTGAGGTGTGATCGTCTCCATGTCCATTTCACAGGTCAAGGTTTTATTTGTGAGAAATCTTTCCAACGGCGTGACAGAGGAGATCCTGGAAAAGTCCTTCAGTGCGTTTGGGAACCTGGAGCGAGTGAAGAAGCTCAAAGATTACGCTTTCATTCACTTTGAAGAGAGGGACGGAGCCGTGAAGGTACAGATCTCCTTCGGTTTTTTACTTGAACAGTTCTCACTTCCATCTTCGGCCTGAGTCTAAAGACGTCTGTACAAATGTCTCTTGTGTTTCTCAGGCATTGGAGGAATTGAACGGGAAGGACCTGGAGGGTGATGCCATTCAGATTGTTTTTGCTAAACCGCCAGATCAGAAGAGGAAGGAGCGTAAAGCCCAGAGACAAGCAGCCAAAACACAAATGTGAGAACCGTCTTTTATTTGGGGTCACTGCACTCTGATGTTGTTCTCGTCGTGTCTTTAGCTTTATTCTCATCCCTCGCTCTGTTTTAATCAGGTATGATGACTATTACTACTACCCTCCCCCTGCCCACATGCCGCCGCCTGCGAGAGGCCGGGGCAGAGGCGGCAACCGGGGTGGCTACTCTTACCCACCCGACTACTACGGTTACGATGACTACTATGACTATTATGGCTATGACTATCCCAACTATCGTGGCGGCTATGACGACCCCTATTACGGCTACGACGACTTCCAGGGCCCAAGCCGAGGGCGCGGTGGAAGCAGGGGCTCACGGGGGGGAGCCTCTCCATCCAGGGGACGTGGCGGCGCAGGCGCACCAAGGGGCAGGTCCAGCTTCTCCCAGCGTGGCGGGCCAGGACCAGGCCGTGGCGGGCGTGGCGCAAGAGGAGGAGTGCAGCCGAGAGGGCGAGGAGGGGTACGTGGTGCGCGGGGTGGCCGCGGTGGAAATGTAGGAGGAAAGCGCAAAGCTGATGGGTACAACCAGCCAGATTCCAAGCGTCGCCAAACCAATAATCAGAACTGGGGCTCTCAACCCATTGCTCAGCAACCGCTCCAAGGTGGTGATCATTCTGGTAACTATTCTGGTTACAAATCTGACAACCAGGAGTTTTATCAGGATTCTTTTGGGCAACAGTGGAAGTAAACCAGTAGGGCTTTGATAACAAAATACGTGTTTGTTTTTGTTGGTGTCTTTTTTTTATTTAGAGACTTGATCTGATTGGCCCTCAATCCCATACGGTTGCCTGCATTTTTTCCTCAAAATTGGTGACATCTGGCAAGATATCTTTTTGTACATATTTTAATAATCCGCTTGGACTCAAATAGTAGTCACACTCCCACCTGTTTCTGGCGAACTGGTTTTCTTTTAATTTTTATTTTTTTTAAGATGGTCGTTAAAAAGATTTTCCATAACAAAAGTTGAAAAAACAATTTTAAGATTCAATTCTGTGGTCGAGCTGTCTATTTGGCTTTAGCTTTATGTATGTTTTTAGACATTCTGGTAATCTTGTTCTAAGTAGCTAACAGCAACAAAGCATATGTCTCCTAAACATGTATTTAAAACAAATGAAAATACAATTTGTATTGTCACAAAGTAATGCGTGTCTTGTTATTGAAAAGAAGAAAAAAAAGGACCATCGTAGTCCTATTTTTTGGCTTTACATTTTGGCTTGTATCCTTTTGCTGTTTGTCTGCTTTAATAAACATACACGCACACGTGTACAAAACTTCAAATTGTGTTGCAAATTCATGTTTCGGCAAATTCTCTCTTCAAATTGCCTTCAAATTTTAAGGCTCCTTGTGGAAGGAAATGGACTCAAGGTTTGCCAGTGTTGGCCACATGCTACAGTGTCACCTTGCATGCCATCAAATTCCAAATCACCGACTTCTATAGTCAGCATCTCCGAGTGTTTCTGTATGTGTACTGACATACTTCATCCTTATGAGTTCCTCATGTCCAAAAACATATGTCTCACAAATTGGTGTCCTAAATTCAATGTCAATGCAGCGTAGAGAGTAGGCCCCGCCCCCTACAAGTCTGTCATCCTAGTGCCGTTTGTTACTGGTGGTGTGGGGGGTAAAGGCACAATTTGATTTATTAACTTCAAAGTGAAGCTTTTCCTTGTCCCAGAAGGATCTACCTAGCTGTTGAAGGCCTGGATACTAATCTTGCATGTTATATCTGGAGGTTTGATCTTGTGCTGCTGTGGTCGAGCGCTGCCATGCATGACTCGCTTGTAGTGTTTTTTTATGTTGCTTTTATAGATGGCTGCTCTTAACCCCCCCACCCCCTCCCTCTTCTTTGCCCGTGTCCTGCGTTTTCACCCGCTGCACCTCCAACACTTACTTTCCCAGCCGGGCCGACTCGTGCTTGTCGTCCTCTTTAAGGCATTGACATGTGCATGTTGCGTCAGAGGGCGTATGTGAATTCTAATGTTTGTAAATTCACGTTGGACTTGTTGCACAGTTCTCAGTGTGTGTGCGTGTGCGTGTGTGTGAGAGTGTGTGTGTGAGGGACACAGAACAGTAGATGCCTGTGTAGATTGTAATTCGATCCTGTTTTACATTCTCTAATTGCTTCCTTTTGTTACCTGACTAGCAGGTTAAAGGGGTCGAGGCCGGTCCTGACGCGTCACTATGAAGACTGACCAGCGTATGGCGTTGCGCGCTGCAGGCTGCCAGTGGACGGAATGGTAAGGTCACCTGACTCAGTGGTCCAGCCGTATTCCTGCTTTTTCTTTTTTTTCTTTTTAAGGAGCAGATCTCCTGAAACTGCCACGTTTTTGAAAATCAGAAGCAAAACATGGGCTGTTTTTTATCATTATTATTGTAAAAAATGTGTGACTCTTAAGTTTTAAAAGACCCAACCACCGTTACGACTGAGTGAGCTCACGATGGACAATTGGACAAAAAAGTCTCTGCACTTTTTTTGATTTTTTTTTAATGAAACTTGATGTTACTTTTTTTTCTTTTAGCTTTTAAACTTCATCTTTACGATGGACTAGACGTGATGATCTATGATTATCAGATAATCTGTGATTATCAGGTAGAGTTGAGGTGTGACGATCACCTGCCGTTTAAGGTCGGGCATTCCAGAAAACTGGTTCTTTTCTGAACTAAAGCCAGCGAGGGTTCGTTAACTTCCTCAGTTTCGAGGATGCGTCTCCTCCGTTTCTTTTTGTATTTGAGGAAACGGAGGCTGCCCCCCCCTTCCCCCCTTCCCCTCCAATTCATAGACTGTAAATAAAGATGGATGCCGTATCTCCACTTCCTCCCACTATCTAGAAACAAAGCCAAGTATCTTAGATACGAAGGCTTCCATCTTGCACATTTGGAGACTGTGCAGTAGTGTTAGTGGCGTGGATCTGTGGTGTCAACCAGTCAGGCTCAGCTGTCAATCATGATGTCTCAGAATGTTATTCAGACACAAACTCCAGAGAATATCAACACAATAGTTTCTGTACATTTCCTGTAGTTAGTGTTTGAGAAGCAGGTTGTCGGGTCCGACTCGTTCACACCAACAGGAACATCCAGGCGAGGGGCGGAGCCTGTAGAGCAGCAGGAGGCCGGACATGACGTATAAATTCAGTGTTTACAGCTCATCCACACCGGCGTCGGCCCTCGTCACCAAAAGCTCTGGAATCTCCTCGTCCTCATGTTCTTTACAGCCCCTCTGGCTCCATGTCCCAACTGCGAACGTGGGACGAGGTGGGCTTCACTATATTCAGCCACCAGCGGGGGGTTGAGACCGTTTGGCTTTTGGGAACCGTCATGTCGTCCATCTTTATTTACAGTCTATGCTCCTCTCCTCCTGAGATAAAGATGCACAGGCAACAACAACAAGCACTTAAAGAGTCTCAGTTCTCAGCTGCTCCTGAGATGAGCCTGAACAAGCATCGCTGTCCCTGAACGTGATGAGCAATGATGTCGCTGACGGACAGACCTTTTCTAGCTTTCTATTTTTCTTGTAAAATCTTAAATGCCTGGAAACCACAGTCATAGCTTTGTCCTCCACGATGGGGAAAATTGTCTTAATGTTGTTTTTGTTCACAAAGTGACGTCTGGGGTCGTCTGCACCAACATGTCGTGTTTTACACGAACAGGAAGGAGCAGTGAAGCTGACTTTTACTTATTGAGTCTTTGAGCCGGTCTGGAAGGGAAAAAAAAGTTTCCACGTCCTGCAAAGTTTTAATCCCAGAAGCATAACTCCATGTTTCACTCTGTACGTCACTGTAGACTGATGATGGTGCTATGAGCTGTACGTGGTCGTGACAAACATTTCCTGTAACTGGTGTTGAAGCATGTCTTCACTGTGACATGACGATGTTAAGACTTTAAAGGAGCAGATCCATCCTGACAACCTGAAACTGCTCAGACACTAAGAAACAGCATTTGAGCTCATTAATAATAATCTGCAAAGTGAATCTGTCAGAATAAACTGTCTGATGTTGTTTATGATAAAGTCATCGATAAAAATTGTTTCCTCCTCTCAAGTCTGACCCAAGCTTCATGTTTGTTCTATTGTTCTTTTATCTGATAACTTTAAACTAAACTAAAAACATTCAATTAAAAAAAAAAAACATTCAATTCAGTAAAATGTTAAGCTCCAAATATTAGCACAATAAGGTCAAGACCTTAAAATGTATAAAGACACCAACAGTTCCCACAATGAGCCGTTCTGACTGGAGAGAAAAACTCTAAGTGAAGAAACGTGTTGGTTGGATTTCTCCTTTAAACTCTTTAAACATCAGTTTGTTTTCTATTTCTTTGTGACTCCTGTTTTATTCTTCAGTTCAGAAAGAATTGTGCAGCTTGTTTAATTTTTTCTTCAAACCCAGTTTGTGAAAATCTTGCGGACTTTTGGAATTTAAGGGTCAAGAAATGTTTTTGTTTGTTTTGCTAACAAGTGTGTTTGCATTCTTGCAAATAAATTGTTTTATACTTGTACAGTGACGCGAGTTAAACCTATTTTTCTAATAAAGTTGATGACTTTGACCTTGGTTGTTTTTATTTTACAGCCCCTGTAATTCTTTAAGTAACTGTGTGATTCATGGGTTTAATCTGTGCAGCTCTAAAAGGTCAATGGTAAAATAGAGATAAATATATTTTAAAGAAAATTCTCTTTAAAGCCTTAATATGTATTTAATTACAATGGTACATGTATACTTCTTAATGCAAATATTACCTTTACTATTATCATTCTAGCCACAGCAGCCTGAGAGCTCAACAACTCAAAGGACGTGTTTAAAGATATTTAAAGAAAACTTTTCTCCAGGTGAATTATGTTGTGTGCTGATCCAATCAGATATAAACTTATAAGAGATGAATAGTGGGATTTATATGTTGCTTTTTATTGTCAGTTGATAACTAATAAGTCTTGAATTAAATGTAAACACTGCAGAAGTTAATTGTGTGAACTCTGTAGATATAAATCCAACTGAATCCTGAGTCAACGGAAATCAGAAGTGACGTCACTGGGATCTAGGGTTGCCTGGTCTGTCAGGAAAAATACACTTGTGGTGTTTAGAGTTGATTTGAGCAATTAAACAACAGCTATTATAGCTCATAAATATAGAGACACAAAGATAAAGAGGTCAAATGACTTAACTCAAGATTACACTTAAATAGATGAGTTGTTCCCTGAGTTGAATGTTTCAAAGTTTCCTTTTTTTATCACTTTGGACTTTTAGAAATCAAGATGCTAATGTTTCACTAGTTTCTGTCCAAGAACCAAATAACTAGTTTAAGAAAGTCACAGATGATCAGTTACTCGAAATAAAACTTAGTCAACTAAAGTAAAATGAATAAAGTTAAAACCAAGCATCAGAGTAGGAGACAAACTGTCATGACTTCATATAACAAAAGTATTTTTACAAAGGTTAAACTCAGATCCACGATGACAGTATCGAGTTAGAGGGACTGAAATTAAAAAGTTAAAATCTGAACATGGTGAGTTTTGTTCTTATTTTTATTTGACAGAACTTTACATTTCTAATCGTACATTTAATTCGCATTGTGCTTTAAACACTGCTCAAAGAAACTTTACAGCATTACAAAAAACTAAATATAAAATACACACAATAATAACACATTAAATATATATGTTACACATATTTGTTGTTTAAATTTATATGAAAATTGCTTCACTAATGAACACTGATTTGATCTTTTCAAACATTAAACGTCTTTTTAGAAGTTTCTCTCAGACCTGGCAACCCAGGAAGCGGAAGTTTCGGGACCGGAAGTGTCAGGGCTCAGAAACAAACATGAAGTCGGAAGTGTTGTTGTGTTGTTTTTAAATGAGGAGCTGAGGTCCAGCACCGGGACATGACGTGACGCGTTCACCGGGAACACGCGACTTACACCGGATACACACCGTCCACCGAGGGGAGGCTAACCGGGGCTAACCGGAGCTAACCGGAGCTAACCGGGGCTAACCGGAGCTAACCGGGGCTAACCGGGGACACGATGGCAGCTCCGCGGCTCCTGGAGGACGCGAGGAGAAGACTGACGGAGGCGGGACGTCACTACCCGCTCTTCTGCTTCCTGCTGGTGACGCTGCTCTGCGTCACCGTGCTGCTCAACAGGTGAGCGCGTCTGTGACGTCACTCCCCTGCGTCTGCCGCGAAGTGAAGCCAAAAGCGCCTCGATCGCCCTCCGGTGGCCGGCTGCGGTACAGCTCACCAGTCCGTGAGCTACTAACAAATTACTGAATTTGTTAGCGCAACATGTTTTTCATCTGATGGCACAGTAAATTAATCTCATATTTCTATATTATTTTAAATACTATTAGTTAATATTACTATTGTTAGCATAGCCACCCTAGCCCGCCTGAATAATCGATCACAGAGATCCGGGCCGAACAACAAAATAATACGCTTACACTCTTTGGCGTGTTTATTTTGGATTATTACAAACCAACATATAAAACTCGTGTGTGTCTGTGTGTGTGTGTGTGTCTGTGTGCAGCTACCTCCACATCCTGCTGGTGTTCTGGTCGTTCCTGGCCGGTGTCGTCACCTTCTACTGTTCCTTCGGTCCAGAGTCTCTTCTCCCGAACGTCCTGTTGTCCATCAAACCAAGAGTCCAAGTGAGTGAACCTCGTCTCGTTTCCTTCAAGAGTCCAGGAGTTTGTTTCCCAGATGTTTGTTTCCCAGATGTTTCCAGGAGTTTGTTTCCCAGATGTTTGTTTCCCAGATGTTTCCAGGAGTTTGTTTCCCAGATGTTTGTTTCCCAGATGTTTCCAGGAGTTTGTTTCCCAGATGTTTCCAGGAGTTTGTTTCCCAGATGTTTCCAGGAGTTTGTTTCCCAGATGTTTCCAGATGTTTTCACTGGTCTGATAAACTGGATGTGCTGGTTTCTTGCAGCAGCAGCAGCAGCAGGAGCTGTTTCCTCTGGGCCACAGCTGTGCCGTGTGCGGGAAGGTGAAGTGCAAACGTCACCGGTATGTTCACCGTATACACAACGTACATGTGTATATACATGTGTGTATATATATGTATATGTATATATGTACAGTATATAATATATCACAAGTGTTTGGATTCTACCTCAACATGTATTTAATAAACATTGTGCACGAGAGCCCAACTGATGGCAGATATAATCTATATGTAGTTATAATAATATATATGTACATGTTTCATTTAACTCGTTTTGAAGTGTTGTTTAGTTTTTCTGATTCTCTTCTGGAAACTTCTCTTTACTCTCAATGACTGTGATGTTCCTTCATATCTGTCGTACTTCACACATCTTACATTCATCACTGTGCTAAAGGGCCTGAACCACAGGAAGTGAGAGGTATCAGTTTGTACGTCAGCAGTCTGTGAAGGCTCGTATCACTCGGGCTCTAATCTTTGTTGTTTGCAGGCCGACGCTGCTCCTTGAAAACTATCAGCCGTGGTTGGACCTGAAGGTTCCGTCCCAGGTGGACGCCTCCGTAGCAGAGGTACGCACATCGAGGGCTCAGCGGTTTGAATCAGAGAAAAACACTTTATCTGTTGTTTCCATCGTCTTAAACCTTCATCCAGATTTTCATCGTTTGCTTCTGTGGAACTGGACTTAGCTTCTTTCTGTTGACGGGTGCCCTCTCTCTCGTCCTGTAGGTGTTCGAGTTGGTTCTGGAGAACTTCGTGTTCCCCTGGTACAGGTAGGAGGAAACCGCTCGGCTGTTGTTTACTGACAGAAAAACTCCGACGCTGTTTTAAAACTCGATCCTGTGGGTTTCAGGGACATCACAGACGACGAGGCGTGCGTCGACGAGCTGAGGATGACGTTTCGCTTCTTCGCCTCGGTGCTCGTCCGCCGAGCTCAGAAGGTGACGTTCAAACCCCGTCAGCAGAATTAGAGCAGTTTGAAGAGGAGACCGACTTTACACAGGAAGTTGTCTCCTAAAGAAAGAGATCTGTGTCTCTGGAGGAGACGTGTCCAGCTTCATTCACGTGTCTCCGGCTCACTGACGTGTCTCCGGCTCACTGACGTGTCTCAGTCTCACTGACGTGTCTCCGGCTCACTGACGTGTCCGCTCACTGACGTGTCCGCTCACTGACGTGTCTCAGGCTCACTGACGTGTCTCTGGCTCACTGACGTGTCTCAGTCTCAGCTGTTGCCGCGTCTCACTGACGTGTCTCCGGCTCACTGACGTGTCTCAGGCTCACTGACGTGTCTCCGGCTCACTGACGTGTCTCAGGCTCACTGACGTGTCGGCTCACTGACGTGTCTCAGGCTCACTGACGTGTCTCCGGCTCACTGACGTGTCTCAGGCTCACTGACGTGTCTCAGTCTCACTGACGTGTCTCCGGCTCACTGACGTGTCTCGCACTGACGTTCTCCGGCTCACTGACGTGTTCGCTCACGCGTGTCTCAGTCTCACTGGGTCCCGCTCACTGACTGTCGCCCACTGACGTGTCTCAGGCTCACTGACGTGTCTCCGGCTCACTGACGTGTCTCCGGCTCACTGACGTGTCTCAGTCTCACTGACGTGTCTCCGGCTCACTGACGTGTCTGTGTCTTTCCTCCGCAGGTTGACGTCACCGCTGTGTTTGCAGACAAAGTGATGAAAGCTGCAATGAAGCACATTGAAATTATTGCAAAAGCTCGAGGAAAAGGTACAAACAGAATTTGTCTTCACAGCAAACGTCTCCATGACTCTTGAGCAGTTTGTGGTGATTGACGTCCTGCACTGTGTTGGTTTGTCTGCAGTGCAGAATGTGGACAGTTTACAGCCGGCGGCTCTGGACGGATACGGCGCCGACCTTCACGTCGCTCTGCGCAGCCGAAAGGACGAGTTGATCTACTTGAGGAAACTGACTGAGATGCTGTTTCCCTACGTGATGCCGCCCAAAGCTACAGACTGCAGGTAGACACCGACCGGAGCATTTCAGGTCACATCGATCCAGACGTCCAGACGACCGTCCACACCGACACCTGAAAACACACAGGTCACATGACCAACACTGGTCATGTGACGTGTAAACAGGAAGTAGATGTCTCCTCTGCAGTTGGTTGCTTAGTAACAGAAACTCCTCTGAAGGAGGAACAGTGATGGTGAAGAGTCAGAGCAGCGATTTCTTTTCTCTGAGCGACGACGAGGTGGAACTGTTACTGACAGGAAGTGTTAGAAACAGGAAGTGTTACTGACAGGAAGTGTTAGCGACGCTTTGTGTTCACCGCTGGTCGTCGAGTCATGTGACTGATGAGAACCAATCAGGAAGAGAACGTGTCATCGTTTACTAAAGTCTCAGTTTCTGTTCAGACTCAAACACAAACCCAGAGTTTTAAACTGAAACGAGATCAGTTTACACAAGTCTCTGATTCAGAGGCTGGAAACTCCAGCAGGCGTAACCATAGCAACAACGTTATCGTAGTCGTGTGGGTGTGGCTTCAGCTCAGACTCAGTTCTCTTCTAGACTTGGTGGATAACTGAGACCTTTCCTGTTGAAGCTGAACCCAGCGTCTCTGCTCTGTCCTGGTTCAGGTCTCTGGCTCTGCTGCTGCGGGAGGTGATGTCCGGATCCGTCCTCTTACCGACCATGGACTTCATGGCCGACCATGTGAGTAGAACAGTGTGTGTGTGTGAAGAAGATGAGCTGCTTGGTAAAGATTCAGACACAGGGACACGACAGCTTGAGATGAATTATTATATTGACAGATTCTGAAAGAAACTTAAACTGAGTCATTTTAACGCAGCTTCCTCTTTGTTCCCAGGACACTGTGAACCTCATGGTGCTCATATTTGTTGATGACACTCCAGTGAGTAAAACCTCTAATACTAACGGTCATATATGAAATATTCAATCGACTCTACTGCCTAAAAGAAAAACCTTTAAATATATAATCCAAGACAAAGTAAATCATCTTCTGTGTCTCCAGCCTGAAGCCGCCTCCGAGCCTCCGTCAGACCTGGTTCCATTTTTACAGAAATACGCCGACGTCAGCAACAAGAAGGCGTCTGTGAGTATGAGCACGAGAACGAGACAGAAACCAGAAACATCCAATCACCCGTCTTTGTCTGAGTCCGAGTGTCTGAAGCGACCAGTAACCTCGTCCTTCAGGTGCTGAAGCTGGAGCTGAGGGAGATCCGGGATCAGCAGGACCTTCTCTTTCGTTTCATGAACTTCCTCAAGCAGGAAGGAGCCGTGCACGTGCTGCAGTTCTGCCTCGCCGTGGGTAAGAAAACCAGCCTCACACACACACGGGTGATATTTCTGTCCCAGAGCTCATGTGTTCCTGACGTTTCCTCCAGAGGAGTTCAACGATAAGATCCTGAGTCCGGAGCTGAGCGACTCGGAGCTGCAGCGGCTGCACGGCGAGGTGCTGCACATCTACGAGACGTACTGCCTGGACGAGAGCATCGACAAGATCAGCTTCGACCCGTTCATCGTGGAGGAGATCAGGAACAGTAAGAGCCCTCCGCTCTCCTCCTGTCACAGAAGCTCTTCGGCCGTCACAGTGCAGCTCTCAGCCGTTTCCCTTTGCTCTCAGTTGCCACAGGTCCGTACAGCGGCGTGGTGAAGCTGCAGACCATGCGCTGCCTGTTCGAGGCGTACGAACACGTCCTGTCGCTGCTGGAGAGAGTCTTCACCCCCATGTTCTGTCACAGCGACGAAGTAAGACCTTTGTTTCCACACGGACGGAGATCACAGCCATAGCTCCACTTTCAAAACAACAATTCACTATTTGATCAAATATATTTGAACACTGTGGTTTTATCACTTTCATCCAGACAGTCGGTTTTACACTGTGAATAAAACCGTATGATTCAGAATTACATTGGTGCACGTGGTTTGTAATTGGTCGTGTGTGTTCAGTACTTCAGGCACCTGCTGAGAGGAGCCGAGTCTCTGACCAGGAACTCCAGGATCAACAGGTCGGTGATTCATCATCATTTATCCACTTACAGGAACGAATGAATGATGCACAGGAAGTATCAAGTTTGACATGCAGCCATATCTTTACACACACACACACACACACACACACACACACACACACACACACACACACACACACACACCTCTGATAGAAACTCGTCCTCCAACATGTAGAATAGTTTTACTGAAACAAACTGACCTGAACTATCGATGTTTTACTTTTAAAGAAAGTTTGTGCGTCTCAGCGGAAACTTAAAGTCGTTATAGAATCAAAGATGTTGATCGTGGTTCAGAGCAGAAGATCCACAGGTGACAGGAAATCAAGAAGAGAAAACCTGGGAGGTTTCATCGACTCCTTGTTAGAAACTTCTCCAGTGTCCAGTTATTCCTTCAGTGATTCAGCAGATGAATATTCTTCTTCTCTCCTGTTTGAGCCTGATGACGTCAGAGAAACAGCAGGAACCTCAGTGGAGGTTCAGAGACGTGAAGAAATCCACCACTTTCTCTGTGTCTCTGCAGGAACCCGTCAAAACGAGGGGAGACGTTCGGCATCAGCAGAATCGGCAGCAAAATCAAAGGTGTGTTCAGGAGCACGACCATGGAGGGCGCCATCCTGCCGCCCAGCGCCATGAGCGACATGGACGACGACGTGGTGAGCGTCACATCCAACACGTTTCTCTTGATCAGAGTTTAGTCTGAAATACAGATGTGCTGTCAGTCGGGGGGGTAGAAGTTGTCATTAATACAATTAAACTGGGATCTATCTGTTTCTAATTCAAATCACTGACAGACACTAAAGTTCATTTCACCTCAGCAGGTTTGTTCATGAATTATTTGTTAGTTTGGTTAAACAGTGTTTTTTGTGCAGGTGGAGGAGGCGACCGTCGTGATGGAGGACGACTCCCCCGCCGAGCCGGCCAGCGCGGCGGGCGCCCTGAGGAACCTGTCGGCGTGGAGCATCACCATCCCCTACATCGACAGCTACGACGACGAGGCGAAGAGGGAGAGGATCCCCGTGTTCTGCATCGGCGTGGGCGCGACAGAAAGACAGGCGCGGGGCGGGAGGCGGGGCGGCGGGCGGGCGCGCGGGCGGGCGGCGCGGGCGGCGACGCAGACTCTCCACAGCGTCGTGTCAAACCTCCGGCTGTGATTCTGTTTCTTCTCTTACAGTCGGTCATGAAACTGAGAAGTGGTCGGTCTTCAGGAGATATCTGGAGTTTTACGTCCTGGAATCCAAACTGACTGAATTCCACGGTGAACTTTTCTTTTCAGTTTCACTCTGTTACTTTAGTGTCGTCAGTAAAAACCCACTCAGCGTTGATGAGTCTTTTTTCTTTCAGGCACATTTTCAGACGCACAGCTTCCGTCCAAACGAATCATCGGACCGAAGAATTATGAATTCCTCTCATCAAAGAGGGACGAATTTGAAGAATATTTGCAGGTATTTTAATCTGGAGAATAACAGGAAGTAATCCCACCCAGGACGGTTTGAACCACTAGGTGGCGTTAGGAGCCACGTTCCAGATATCAAAACAAACATTTAGTTTACAGGTGAAAATCACGTTAAATAGTGTGTGTGTGTGTGTGTGTGTGTGTGTGTGTGTGTGTGTGTGTGTGTGTGTGTGTGTGTGTGTGTGTGTGTGTGTGTGTGTGTGTGTGTGTGTGTGTGTGTGTGTGTGTGTGTGTGTGTGTGTGTCAGAGACTCCTGCAGCACCCGGAGCTCAGCAACAGTCAGCTGCTGGCGGACTTCCTGTCTCCTCACAGCATGGAGTCTCAGTTCCTCGACAGGATGCTGCCGGACGTCAACCTCGGTAAAAACTCCTTCAGGAAAATAAACCACTTTATAAAAGCTGCACTTTAACAAAAGAAAAATAATTCATCTTCCCACTCGGCTGTTTGTTCGTCTCATCTTTGTTTCACAGGGAAGATTTTCAAGTCCGTACCAGGGAAGCTGATTAAAGAGGTGAGATCGACTTCCTGTGAGATCTGCTCCCGAATCCAACCTCTGAAGGACGAACGTCTGAAACGAGGTGACGACCATGTTACAGATATTGAACCGTGTGAAACGTCTGTTTTTCCAGAGAGGACAGAACCTGGAGCCGTTCATCCAGAGTTTCTTCAACTCCTGCGAGTCGCCCAAACCCAAACCCAGCCGACCCGAGCTGACCATCCTCAGTCCGACCACGGAGAACAACAAGAAGGTACAACCACGACAACATCTCAGTGAGGAAACATCTCGCTGAGGAAACATCTCAGTGAGGAAGCATCTCAGTGAGGAAACATCTTGCTGAGGAAACATCTCAGTGAGGAAGCATCTCAGTGAGGAAACATCTCAGTGAGGAAACATCTCAGTGAGGAAGCATCTCAGTGAGGAAACATGTCTCTGAGGAAGCATCTCAGTGAGGAAGCATCTCGCTGAGGAAACATCTCAGTGAGGAAGCATCTCAGTGAGGAAACATCTCAGTGAGGAAGCATCTCAGTGAGGAAACATCTCAGTGAGGAAACATCTCAGTGAGGAAGCATCTCAGTGAGGAAGCATCTCAGTTAGGAAACATCTCAGTTAGGAAGCATCTCAGTGAGGAAACATCTCAGTGAGGAAGCATCTCAGTGAGGAAACATCTCGCTGAGGAAACATCTCAGTGAGGAAGCATCTCAGTGAGGGAAAGCATCTCAGTGAGGAAACATCTCAGTGAGGAAACATCTCAGTGAGGAAACATCTCACTGAGGAAACATCTCAGTGAGGAAGCATCTCAGTGAGGAAACATCTTGCTGAGGAAACGTCTCTCTGAGGAAACGTCTCTCTGAGGAAACGTCTCTCTGAGGAAACGTCTCTCTGAGGAAACATCTCTGAGTTCCTGCTTCCTGCTCCAGTCTCCTTCTTTCTCCTCTGATCTCGATTGAACTCGTTTTCTTTCCCGTCTGATTCTTCTCCTGCAGCTTTTCAACCACCTGTTCCAGAACAACGCGAACGTGTCGGACAGTTCAGAGAAGAGACCCAACCACGACTGCTTCCTGGAGCTGGTCAGCGTTCAGGGCATGTACGACTGCATGATGCACGTGGGTGAGTAACGAGCTCGACTGTTCGATTCCCACCCGACGACCGACGGGGACTAAACCCTCCGTGTGCTCGTCAGGTCGAGTGGTTTTCCACGTGCCCGACTGGCTGCACCACTTCCTGTCCGCCGGGAGAATCCTGCTGAAGAACACGTTCGAGGCCTACATGGATCAGTACATGCAGTTCAAGCTGGAGCAGCTTCTGCAGGAGCATCGGATGGTGTCGCTCATCACGCAGCTCCGAGGTGGGAAACCTGTCGGGGGGGAGTTAGTGTCACATTCAAAGTTCATTTCAAGTTGCTCGTGGTTTCTGCTGCAGGTCTGGAGGACGGGGGGGGGGAGATGCCTTCAGGGTCACTCAGACGTGTCAGCACTCTGATGTATTAAAGCTCTGCTCTTGTTTCCTGCTGCAGACGCTGTTTTCTGTGAGAGCAGCGAGGAACGAACCCCCGAGGACAAACAGCTCCGAGCCAAGCAGACGTTTGACGAGATGATGAAATACTTACCAGGTCGGTTTAGCTCCACTTCAAACTCTCCAGTTAAACAGATTCAACTTTGAACACCTCAGCTGATCGGATTCCAACCAGCGACCTCCGAGCGCCTCAGGGTTTCACTACATGTCAGAAATACACGTCTCCTTTGTGTTCACGTGTCGGGGACTTTCCTCCTGATGAATTTAAACATGATTATTAAATATTACAAACATCAATCCAGGGATTTATCAGTTTGACGCTCGTTCTCTACAAACATGTTCTGCTAAGACCTGAAACTAAATTCCTGTTTGTCCACAGACTTCGTGGGAAAGTGCATCGGAGACGAGGCGAAGTACGAAGGAATCCGTCTCTTGTTTGACAGTTTCCAGCAGCCGCTTCTCAACAAACAGGTAATTCAAGACCCGGCAGACAGGTGGCGCCAAAACAAGAGTCTTCATTATAATCATCATTACGATAAGTTCCAGGTTCAGAGTGAAGGAGCAACTCGAACCCAATAACTCGTCTTTCACACTTTGTCTCTGCTGTGTCCTCAGATGACGTACGTCCTGCTGGACATCGCCGTGCAGGAGCTGTTCCCTGAACTCAGCCAGGTAAACAGGAGACAGGGACAAGAGACAAAGACGTAAACAGGAGACAGGGACAAGAGACAAAGACATAAACAAGAGACAGGGACAAGAGACAAAGACGTAAACAAGAGACAGAGACAAGAGACAAAGACGTAAACAAGAGACAGGGACAAGAGACAAAGACAAACAAGAGACAAAGACATAAACAAGAGACAAAGACATAAACAAGAAAAGAACAACTCATTTCTCTGAAAGTCTTTTATTGTGAAGCAGAATAAACGTGATGTTTGTTAATATAAAGTTCTTATAAACACTTGATTTAGTTTAAATCAGTCGAGACGTTTCTGTTTGCTTCAGTTTGTTTTCACTGAACCGAGGACGACCTGTTGCTTTCAGGTGCAGCCACAGAATCGTCACTTTCCACTTTCAGCAGCTACGAACCACAAAGCTCGAGAAGTGGCGATGAACTTTCTATTTTTAGACGCGGTGCAGGTGCTGATGTCCCACAATGCATCAGTGTGACAGTTTGTCTCATTTCTGTCTCATGTTGTCTCCTCCTGCAGGGAGCGAGGGAATCGAGCAGCGTGTAAAAGGGGACGCTGCTGCGTCCACGTCCTGAACGACCAAAGTGCAATACTTCCACATTCCACTGTACACTAATAAAAACATCTATTTATTCACTGCAGCTGCAGATTCTTTATTTCACTGATTTTTACTCATCTCTGAAAAGTTTCTCTCCCCCCCGACTCGGAGCTGTGGTGCGTTCACTGACCTCCGCACTGAAGTTCCCTTGAGTGGCGGTGCGTTCACTTCACCTGGAAAAAACAGAAAAAATACAGTCAGTGACGAGGACTTTTCAAAATGTTAAAATCAGCTTAATTATCAACTTTCCTGAGGATGTGATGGTCGAGTTTGATTGAACAAGTATTTAGTGGACACAACAGGAAGCAGCCAGTTTATTTCCTGTCCGAGCAGCGAGGCATTGTCGCCCCCCTGGTTTCCATAGCAACGGTTCCTTTAGTCATTTGTGTGAACTGAACCTTCAAAGTCAACTGAAAACAAAGATGTTGACTCAGAAACGAAATATTGAATTCTCACTGAGTCAAGAGCTAAAATGTAAAAGATGTTGTTTCCCTCTGAGAAGTTTCCAGCAGCTTTTTTCTAACTGGGCTGTTTGGCAGCTGGCGACGCTGCGTCGGAGCCTCGGAGATGAAACATTAACAGGCAGCGAGCGTCGGTTTGAATCCTCACACAGAGGAGCCTTGTTCAGCCGCCGGCAAACTTCCACTGAGGCTGCTGAGCTGAATGAGGAAGAAGAATCCTTAACTAGTGTGAACACTCAGTCTTCAGTCACACGTCGGAGAGTCTCAGACTGTCCTCGCTGCTCCTCTTCGTCCCTCAGAGACAAACCTGAGGTCAAACTTTCACTTACATTCACGCTCTGTAGTTTCTTTCATTTGTTTCGTGTTCAAAGGAGAAATAAGTTGAAAGGATTCGACCTGTTTGACCTGTTGAGATTTGACGTGACGTGATATTTATCTTCTAAAATCATCTTTAACGCTCCAGAGATAACAGAACATTTCCCATAATGCAGATCTTTGACTTGTTTGAATGTAAAAGCAAAGTTGAACTTGTCACTGAAACCTTTTCAATAGTTTTTAAATAAAACACAAAACGACACGCTCTCTCCGGGTTGGAGGCGGGGTTTCCTGCTCACTCTGGAGGGACTACATTTCCCATCAGGCCGGTGAACGACTCCGGATCCACCAGGAAGATCTGGAGAAGGAGGCTGACAGACGTCTGGGAAACGACTCGACCGACTCCCTCTGCGACCCGAGCTCGGTGAGAGGAAGAGGAAGGAGTGGGACTGTTGTACCAGGAAGTAAAATGTTAAAGTTTATTACTCCTGCCACAGTACAAGTACACACAGTACATGATAAAACTTCTTTGAACGAGCAGCTTTGTCTTTTTCATTTCCTGTTTTTATCACTTTTTCACAGAAAAGTTCTTCATTAGCTAAAAGTCTCGACTTTTCTAGAATCCAACGTCAAAATTTACTTTAAGATTTTTTACACAAACGCAGAAAAACGATTTCTGTCGTCAAATCATTTTCTACAAAGATCTGTTGTTTCTGAGCAAAACCACAAACTGAAGCTCGTGGATCTGAATTCGTCGTCGTGGAAACACAGGAAGTCGTCCGACGGCTTCAAAGTCTTCAGACGTGTTAATAAACCGTCGCAGCTCAGATCTTAGTGTCCATCAGAGGTACTGCAGTCGGAGTGCGTGGCGAGGAAAGAAACGTGTGAAGGTGAGATATCGTTTCTTCTTCATGTTCAGTCTCACATGGCCCCACACACACTCCAGAGCAGCGACAGGGAAACCACCAGAGCAGCTCGTCCCTGCCCCCCCGACGCCGAGTTGTTGACCCTGATTCGTCCTTCGACCGGAGGATAAACTTTCTTTCTCTGCGCGATGAACCTGGAAACGACTGAAATGTCCAGATCTCCTGGAGGGAGACAAACAAAGAGACGGTGAGATTCAGTTTAAGACAAATGTGGAAATCAAACAGACGCCTCGGACTTTCCGCACGTCTCACCGCTGTTGTGCTTGACCAACTCCTTTGGGATCATGGCGTATCCGTCCCCGCCAATCACCATGTAGGACGGCAGCACCACCGTATAAACCGTCTCGTCCTCCACCGGTTCGTAGAAAGGGACGCGACACGCCGTGCAGAGGATGAGGAGGCTCGTCACGCGGCGTCCTGGAGGTCGGGAGAGGTCGAACTCTACGTGAAATCCTGACGGAAGAAACACAAACGCCATCAGTTCAGCTGACGACTAACCGGCTGGAGGATGAATGTTTAGGTGGAAGGTGTGGAGTACCGGACACTTGGAGGAACTCTCCGGTGGCCTCTCCGTATCGTTTCACTGAGTGTTCGAAAGCCTTCCTCAGCGTGGAGCCCCTCAGCTGCACCAGGTCGAAGGTCCCTCCGAACGGTAAGACGGAGATCAGGTCCTCCATGGTGATCAAACCTGTGGAAGACATTTAAAAATCTGCTTCTAGAATCTGTTTCTCAACGTGTCGTCCCAGTGAAACACGTCCATGGACACAGTGACGCACCTTCTCTGGTTTGTTCGTCCACAGACGCCCGGACGCCGCCTCCGTTGAAGATGCTGGCGCTGACGTGGTTCCACTGGACGTCGTCTGGGCGTCGGATGTTGTTGTCGACCTGCAGAGCATCATGAGTCATATGTCAGTTTATAGATTCTACCTGCTGCTCACGGAGGGTTTGTTCTAACATTTAACACACGACACACGTTTCTTTTCTCCTTGAATCTTTCTACTTCACGGAGGATGAAGTTGAAGACTCACCATGGCGTCGCAGATCAGGTTTCCCAGGTTACACTCCCGGAAACGACACTCCTCCGTTTCTCCGTTCAGGAGGACCAGAGTCTTTCCCACCACCTGAGCTGAGTAGTTCGCCAGATTCTTCTTCCATTGCTCCACATCAGCCAGAACTTCTGCGTCTGTGAAACCAGGTTCAGATCATAACTCACCGGGTTCTCATGTGACACAGGAGAAGGTCTGGTTTGTTTAGAAGGAGAGGAAGAAGAAGGAGAAGATGAAGAAGAAGAAGATGAAGAAGAAGGAGAAGATGAAGAAGAAGAAGGAGAAGAAGGAGAAGAAAGAAAAAGAAAAAGAAAAGAGAAGAAGAAGGAGAGAAGAAGAAGAAGAAGAAGAAGATGAAGAAGAAGGAGAAGATGAAGAAGAAGAAGAAGAAGAAGAAGAAGAAGAAGAAGAAGAAGAAGAAGAAGAAGAAGAAGAAGAAGAACCGTTCACACCTGATATTTGAGGTCAGACCAGACTAAAAGTGTGACGGTCTGAGTTTCACAGAATATTTAAACCTAAATGAACAAGTGATGCACGTCTCATGTTCCATGTCTGAAAAGAGGAAACGTCCCTGAACGAGTCAGATAAAGAATAATGGAGCTGATGAAGAAGATGAGTCAGATAGCTGTCGGCTCTTTACCCTGCGGGACGCTGCTGTCCAGCAGGATGGGGTTTCCTGTGGACCTCACTACGTTTCCAGCCTCGTCAAAGGTCACTTTCAGATAACCCAGGTATTTCCCAAAGGCGTAGGCCTGCACGACAGGAACCTGGCGCCCGTCGTCTGACTTCACCACGAAGGGATACGGACCTGCAGGGACTTCAGTGGAGGGAGGAGTCCCTGAGAAACAGAGAGGGTTTTAGATGAACGTTAAAGTGCTGCCACGAAGGTTTATCTGCTGGAATCTAACTAATGCAGCTTGATGTTTGCTGATATGTGAAGTGGAGAACAATCGAAAATAAACCTCAAGTACAGATTCATGAGAAATGCAGCAGAGCTTCAACATGTGTGGATGAAACTGTGCAAACCGCAGCGAGCAGAGCAATCACATCAGCAACGAGCGGCAGGAAGTGTAAAAATACACCACGCGTTAACATCGACATTTCAATTTGTATGAGCAGAAATAAAAAAAACCCAGAGATGTTGGACTTCCTCTATTTTAAACAGAGGAAATCATTAGCTTGCTTCTCCAGCTGGAACAGATCAGAGATAAAACCTTGTTGACTCAGAGTCTCAAACTTTCTACGCCTCCGTCTTCTGCAGAAACACTTTCTAATTTCCTGGCAGCTCTGAGGTCCAGGCACAAAGGAACCCTCATCATGTTTGTGTGACACAGTTTTTGATGGAGACCAGACTCGGGTCGGCTGTTTACTCTGAATCCAGACACGAGGACAGAGACTCGACGTTTCCTCCGAACCAGGAACAAGAGCAGAGACGCAGCCGAGTCAGAAGAAAGACGTTTAAAACAAGAAGATGATGTCCAGCAGGTTTTTAAGTTACCTACAAGAAGTCTGTGGCTACACCAGCGCCCCCACCAGGCTGGAATGCTCAGTATAAAAAACATACAAATCTGAGTATTCTTGCTCAATAACAGTAAAAACGTGAGTTCATCTTGATTCCTGAGTTACAAAGCAGCAGGTTCCTACGTCTCAGCCAATCAGGCTCGACTCTACAGCGTTAAATCCTCGCCGCTGAGCACAGGAAATGAAATCCAGAATCACGATGAGTGAAATGAGAACAGCTGATGAGGCTCAGATTCACCTCGCGTCAAACCGCATGCACGTTAATTAGCACGTTAGCTCGTTAGCGTGCATGAGGAAAACCTTCACTATTCTCAAACATCATGTGACTTCATATATTTACACAGAGACGGAAACATCAAACAGGAAATGATGTCACGAGTAGATCAAACGCTCGCTCACCCGTGTAGAGGAAGGTGTTGGTGTGTCCTCCGATGACCACGTCGACTCCGTGGACCCTCTTAGCGATGTCCTTGTCCTTGGTGAAACCAGAGTGACCCAGAGCGATGATCTTATTGACTCCCAGCGTGCGGAGCTTGTCCACATGCAGCCGCAGAGCGTCCACCTCGTCCTCGAACGACAGGTGAGGCCCTGGAGACGCAAACCAAACGTCATGATGGCTGTTCAACTAGATTTTAACACAAGATCAATTCTTTACTTCAGGTTCCAACAAATCACAGAGACTCTTCGGAGGAGTCGCGACAACTCGAGTGGAAAAACTGAAAAAAGACAAATACACTGAATGATAATCTTCTTCTTGTCCTGTGTCCTCGTCCTCGTCCACCTGTCGACTGATGTTTCTCCTGATGTTTATATGTTTTTATCTTTTCAACCTTTTTAACCTTTGACTTTTATCAAATCATTTCCTCTGAGCCGGTTTGTCTTTGAGGCGTCTTCCTTCCTGACTCTACATCAATTTCTCTACTCTCTGAACTCTGGGAACCCTCTGCCTGGTTTGGACGTTTTCCACAAACTTCAGCTGAGAAGTTTCTGGAAACATCTGATTCTGATGAGGGATTTGTCTGTGGAGCCACTAAAACATGTAAACTACTGACAGAAACAGACCAACACATTAACCACAGACAGAAACAGACCAACACGTGAACTACTGACAGAAACCTTCCACTCACCAGGTTTGGACAGAGCTGACGTCTCCTGTGACGTGTATCCCACCACGCCGACCTTCTGCCCCCCCACCGTCAGGATCTTATAGGGAAGGTAGGACTTCCCAAAGGTCGGGGCCAGGGTCTGGTCTGGTCTGATGTTGGCACTGAGAACTGGACACTGGATTTCCTCCATGAACGGTTTCATGAGTCCTTCCACTCCGTTGTCAAACTCGTGATTCCCCAAGGCCTGAGGAACGCCGTCAGACACGGAGACATTCAAACAGCTGCTCCAACTCAATCTGGACGTTTACTTCAGCTTTAAACGTCCTTGTTTGGTAAAGTAACACTGGTTCCTGTAGATTTATCTCAGGCACAGATTAATGTTGCTCTACGAGTCGTGAGCAGCTCGACCAGTGAATCTCTCTTCCTCTAACTCTGAATCTTCAGAGTTAGAGGAAGGGTTAGGGTTAGTCCCCCCACACTGACTTAACGCTCTGTGGACGAGCAGGTTCACTTTCACATGATCGTCTGAAGCACACATTTCAAACATCTGAAACATAAACAAAGGATGAGCTCAGTGTCTGAGTCATGATGAAAACCTGCTGAGGATCATCAGCCGTCACAGGGTGGAGCTGGAGCACCAACACAAGCTGTAGTCCTGTTACATCTAGTACTGTTATTAACCTCACCAGTGGATTTGTTCATTTTAGTGATATTACATTATTATTATTTGAGATTTTTCTTTCTCCATTTTCTTCTACTTTACAGTTTTACACCATTTATCTGAAACCTGCAGTTTCTTTACAAATCAACTTTGTTAGTTTATAAAACAGGAAACATTTCTATAGATTCAACTTTACAACGGTCTCCCGCCCAGTTTAAAGTTTCTCTGTTAGAAAGTTAGTTTCTGTGTTAGAAAGTTAAAGTTTCTCTGTTTCTGTGTTAGAAGGTCAAAGTCTCCCTGTCAGAAGGTCTGAGTTTCTGTGTTAGAAAGTTAGAGTTTCTCTGTTAAATGGTTAAAGTCCCTCGGTCTCCCACCCAGTTTAAAGTTTCTCTGTTAGAAAGTTAAAGTTAAAGTCTCCCTGTCAGAAGCTCCTCGCCTCCCTGATGGTCAACCCTCACCATGGCATCATATCCCAGTGAGTTCATGAAGTGCGCCGCCTCTGCTCCCTTGTAGAAGTTGAACCACACGGTTCCCTGGAACTGGTCTCCGGCGTCCAGCAGCAGCACGTTGCTCTCGGATGCTCGGACCCTGCGGATCTCCGTGGCTCTCCGGGCCACGCCGGCCAAACACCGGCTGCGGTTGACGCATTTCTCCTCCACGCGGGCGTGCACGTCGTTGGTGTGGAGGAGAACCAGGTCCCAGGCCGCCGAGGAGGACACGGTGCAGCCCAGCAGCAGCAGCAGGAGGCGGCTGAGGCGGAGCCGCGGCGGAGCGCGGCGCTCCGGGCGCAGCGCTTCCATCGCTCCGCTGCGCGTAAAGACCGTGGAGGAGGAACCGGAGACGGAGGCTGAGGTCGGGCTCGTTTCTGTTCACATGACCGGCATCGATCCGTTTTCTGACCGGGTTCTATGTTGAGAATGAAGGCGGCTCGGTGACACTCGGTACCGGGCAGACTGAGAGAGACTCCCCGTCAGGAGGCGTCTTCAGAGGGCGGAGGATGTGGTTCTTATGATCCGCCTCCTGCCTCATCTCTCCCGCTTCAGACTCCTTCTTACCGCGGGAAGACACATCCACCATCTTCATCTTCATCTCTATCATCTTCTCCATCATCTCCATCATCATCATCATCATCATCATCTTCATCTCCATCTTCTCCATCTTCATCCTCATCTTCTCCATCATCACCATCTTCATCTTCTTCAGCCTCTCTCACACTTTCCCTAGCAAACCTTCTCCCTGCAGCAGTGACCTTTGACCTCATCCCATCTCACCACATCTTATCAGAGGAAAGTCCTCCTGACCCTGATGTATTCATCACTCAACCTAAACTTCAACTGCAGATGAGAAGATTCCAGATAGTTCCTATCTAATCTAAGTACTTGTTTATAAAGCACATTTAAAAACTACTGCCTCTGTAAAAGTGTCACACAAAACAAGACGCTGTGAAATACAACAACTCAACACAAATCAGTCCCACTGCAGATTGTCTTTGTTCTATCAGATTCTGAAGCTTCCTGCCTCCTGGACCCTGGAAACTTTACAAACTTACAAACTTTACAAAGTCCTTCAGCAGCCTTTGTGACCCACGATCGTAAACACTGTGAATTTGTCACTTCAAGCCGCTCAGCTTTAAAACGCCTGGAGCTACTCTTCTCTTGAGTTATTCCAAACCCAGCTTCAGGACAGATGTTGGAACCTGCAGCTGTGTAGCTGTGAGGAGGTTCACCAACATGTAACCTGACTTCGTCCTGTCTCTTCAGGACTTTCTAAACTGTCACAATTAAGTCCCAGTTTGATTTCACAATAATAAAAACTTTGTTTTCCACTGCTCATGTGAGTCATTCTGTGGCGTGTTTAACCACACAGCAGCACAACGCCCCCCCCATCCCATCCACACACAGACACACACAGACACACACATCCCATTATGGAAACTGCTGGTTTCAAACCACACGGCCCAGAGACATGAAGTGTGGTGCAGTGACGTCACCCGTCGCTGCAGAAGGAGCTTTAACTCTTTACCGGTGCAGATCTACTGGTCACAGCCACCTGAGGGTGAATCACATCCAGGTGAAAAGCAACAAACTCATAATATCCCAAAATATTTCAAACCAACTGACCAGAACTCAAACAGTCACTTCCGAAGCTATAACCAATAAAGATCTGACTGCAAACGATGTCGTCACAATGGCAGCTTTTGTATATCTTGGCTTCTTTCTTTATACCGGACACTTTATTTATAGTTTATGGCTCCACCACATTGTGGGTGAGGTCCATTTAGAACTTTTGTTTTCAATAACTTTCCATGATCGGTGAAGAAACCCTGACGCTTTCTTTAGAGAATAAAACCCTCAGACACAAACACATCTCGTGTTAAAGAGCTTGTTGATGGTTTGTTTTGAGGTTTTAACTGTAATCCGGACCTGAGAGGCTGCACTGGTTCGACGTCTGTCAGTTTCTATAGCTACATTCTTCCTGCTGAGGCTCAGCTGAGTTCACACACACTGTTAGAGGTGGAACTAATGCAGTTGTTTAAGGAGCATGACAAAGTTATGACTGTTTTTTAAGGGCAGTAAATGTTTGAAGTTCTGAAGTGACGGCAGAAAGGGTTTAAAGGAGGCGACTGTAATTTACATTTCCACAAAGCACATAAAACCAAACTCAGAATCTCTCGTCCAGACGTGTTGCTCTGCCTCTAATTGTCCGACTCGCCTCCTGCTGACACATCGCTCCGCCTCAGGGAAGATTCAACCACACGTGGCTGCTGCTGCTTTCAGGTCATTTCCTCTGAGCCGTGAACCAGGAGACACGGCTCTGAAGAGCAGCGTCTCACTAGAGGGCAGCAAACTGCAGGAGATGAATGGAGACAGGAGACAGATGCAAGCTTCTCTCCAGAGAGTGGCCGGCTGCAGCAGCAGAACGTAGCAGGCGGTGAGCACCACCACACCCCCCTCAGAGGTCCCATGGAATCCTGTCCCTCCGTTGGTCACAGCTGCAAAAGGACCATAAAGAGAGAGAAACGAAACAACAGCTGTACAAACCACATGGTCCCTTCACTCGTAGCCTTGGAGGCTGGAGGCTTCCTCCTGCTTTTACCTGCTTGTCCCCATTTTGTATCCGTCTGTGCTTCTTCTTTATGAATGTCTTTCCATTGACTAATCAAGTTCAGCACAATTTAACACTGTCCACCCACAGATGCTTGAGTGGTGAAGGTCACTGCCTCCCATGAGGGGAGCTGACTTTGCATCCTATGACGAGCTTCAGGCGTCAACATATTCAGTAATCAATGAAAACCCCCCTTCAGAGCGCCGACCTTCCAACGATGGCGGTGATAATGAGGATCAGTCGGCAGCTGGATCAGCTGACGTGACGCTCAGACTGAACCCTGCCGATATGGCGTCCGCTCAATTTACATCTGAGCGAGTCCTCTGGTCCCTGAGGACACTAATCCCTTTGCAGGGGAGGTCAGAGGTCATGGTCAACGGCTAACAGGAAGTCAGCATCTTCCTCAAGGGCGTCAGCAGGGTGGACGCAGGAACAGATTCCCACAGGGACGCAGAGGCTTTTCATGACTTTCCTGTGACTTCCTTTAAGAAGCTGAACTACTTTTTATCTCTTTGTGTGATTGCAGATTTTTGAAGGCTAAGCACAAAGGTTTCAATAAAACAATAAAACCTGCTGTAAACACCAACAACAGGAAACTGCAGCGTCCGACTTCTGTCCGTTTCAATGACTCTCACCTTTGGAGCGGATTCGATTACGGGGGCGGATCCAGGAATGTTTCTCTCTTTCTTTAACGCTGAGCGCCGTGAGCCCTGGTGGGGGTCTTTTGTGTTGTTTGTTGGTTCGACAGAAAAACAACAGAAACAACGATGGTCACTTTTCACTTTTGCAATAATTGTCTGTTTTAGCAAATGTACAGTATCGTGACAAGGTCCAAGGCACTAAAAGCTAAATGATTAATATGAAGCCATGAATGTTTCACAGGCTAATGGATGATTGAATAACTACATGCAGGAGCTGACTCAGATATTTTGGTGGAAGACAAAAACAAGGTTGTGACCGAATATGTAATATGTTCCCTGACCTGAGAAGACCCAGAAGACTTCCTGTGAAGCAGGATCTCCACCTGCCACCACACGGCCTCCCACGGGTTGCGATGTGCGTCACGATCCCCTCGATCCGGCCGTCAGTGCAAGTGGGAGACGAGCCTCCCACAGTCAACACCGAGTGGGGGAGTTCTGATGATGAGGCGTGATCCTGTCTGAAGGGCAGCGCGGTTCAATCTGTCTTCTCATCCGCAGCCGAATCCTCAGACGAAGAAAATCAAACCGAGATGTGAGGAAACCCCAGGAGGCGTCTCTCTCCCAAACAAGACGTCACAAGCCGCGTGAGGGGTTCGAACACACGTTGATGTACGTGATCAGATCAGAGAGGGAGATTTAAAGTACAACAGAAATATTAAGAGCAAGTTTGTTCTCGTTCTCCTTTCTCCTCTCGATTCTCAGATTTGTTCCTTCGGCTGAAGATGATAGAATCAGTGAATAGTATGAAAATATATTTCACACAATAAAGTGTGTTTCTGTTACATCCTCTACACCCAAAGATCCACAACACGAGCTGATGCCTCAGACGCTGATTCGTCATCAGATGAGAGACGAAGGTCTAATGCAAATAGTTCCAAAGATATCAGTCATCTATCAAAAATACATATACAGTTGTATGATTGTTAAATTCCCTCTGTCCCTCTGTAAGTGTGGTTGAAACCTATTTTATAGTTGAAGAGTAACTTTTGCAGCCCTGTCTACAGACTTTATGACCTGAGCTGTTTTATGGTCTGAACTGTTGATGACCTGAACTCTGTCAGACCCTGTTGCCACTTATTTACCCTCCAAGGAACGGAATGTATGTCTGCTTATCTCCTTAGGAAACACATGTAAATCAGCTGTTTGTGTTTAGACTCCTCTCTCTCCTGCGCCTACAGAACCAGTCTGAACTGGTTCTGAGAGACAGCCTTAGTCCTCCTATATAAGATCCTTGTATTTGAGTGTCCTCCATCTTCACTCTGAGATCCCTGTGACTCTCTGTGTTGATCCTTTCTGCAGAAAGCCCCTATTAAAATACACGTGGATAACTTTGGTGTTTCCAGCCTCTTGTATTTCCAGATTTCCATCACACCTCCAACACTTCTCTCTAAAACATTCCCATGTATAATTCACTGTGACCTCCGTTCTCTGTCACTGCTGCCATCGTGACTGCAAAGCACCAATCAGGGTGTCAATCAAGCTGCCGGCCACATGTTGAGCTGTGGGCTGTAATCATCACGTCGCACTAATTGCTGGAGAGACGATGTGACCTTTGTCCCGAGGAGGAGAAAGTTCTCTGGATCTGGAGTGAAACACAAGGACAAGTGTGTCTGTGGCAGTGGAATGAAACACAAACACTGATCTGCAGGAAACAGCCTTGAAACGACCGAAGGAGAAGAGTCGTTCTTCTGGAGTTTACTGAGATGACATGATGGGGAATAAACGTATTTACCTGCTTGTCAAAAGTTTGATGAAACCACTCGTACATACAGAATAATCTGTAGAATAATAAGTTGCTTCCTTCCTGAAATGAAAGGTCATAGAACATTTGGTTTTCTATGAGGTCTGTAAGAGGCTGTTTTTAGGCCCCTCTGTATGATTGTATGTTTGTGGGGGGTGAAGTAAAGTCTTTATTGTATTATCAATAACTTCTTGCTTATTAAAATGCTGTATAACGGTGTAATGAGCAGAATGGAGGAGTAAACAGAACAGTGGAAGCTGAGGGTCATGAGGAATACACCCTGTTCAGTCATGTTTCAGTCAGAACCACTTGTGGCTGCAGGGGGCGCTGCTGCAGTGTCGCTGTCACATGACAACATGCACATTGTGTTTCACTCTATATCCTTGATTTGTTTTTTTAAATCTTCCATATGAGGATCATAAATAAAGAGAATTAAAACATCCGTCCTCAGATCGGAAGTCTCTGCAGTTCGACACGGTTTTGGAAACTCGTCATTTCAGACGTGAAGACATTTTGACGGTGAGAGAACGTGACTCACTCACATCGTGTCCCAGATGGTCCTGAAGTCCGAAGCAGGGCTTTATGTGATGCTCGCCCACTTCTCTGACCTTGAGGCCGGACCTCCAATGACAACAGGAGCTGCAGCAGGAGGAGGAGAAACGATTCTTCTCTGTGAAGAAGAGAAACAGTCGAGGGACTGAGGCGATGAAAGTCTGGAGGTGGAAAAGGAGGTAAACACATTCCCTGGATACAAGCGTCTGAATTCAACACCTCGTCTCTGATCGGCAAATCTCTTATTATCATGCAAATGTCTCACAATAGTTTGTTGTGAAGAGCTGATCTTCAGTCAGACAACAAAAGCCAGATGGTCAAGATGAGTGAAGCGGCTTCGAGACGACTCCATACAACAGCAGCTTATGAAAGGAAATATCTCCCAGCATGCACAGAGACTCAGGGGCACTTCAGCCATGACATGATTAATAACCCTGCACTTAAAATAGGCTTCAAAAATGATTATAGCAGACGGCTGGGGGAAGTGCAGCTCTGACACAGAACCGCTTTAATTACAGAGCTCAAAGAACGGATCTGTGTTGGTGGAGCCGACAGCTACAGGCCGAAGGGCTGCGGGGGGGCGGTCCGGATCCAGTCGGGTTCTGATCCAGTCGGGTTCTGATCCAGTCGGGTTCTGATCCAGTCGGGTTCCGATCCAGACGATTTCTGATCCATGATCCAGTCGGGTTCTGATCCATGATCCAGTCCAAATTTCTTTAGTTTGTTGAATATTTTGGAGTGAATATTTGACTATTTTAAAATCGTTAGTAAATCAGCAGATTCTATTGATGCTTGGAAAGAGGCGGTGTCAATCAAACATGTGACATGTGACCTGCTCTGTGTCCAGTGATGAGTGAACAAGCTGTCACTCACTGAACCAGAACTCAGACAGTCTGTGTCTGTGCTCTGGGTCTGTTTCACTGCAGGTCTGTGTGCTCGTCTGTGGCTCTGCTACATGATCTCTTCACACACACGATTCATGATCATGTGTGTGAAGAGCAAAGGATGGAAATACATAGGAAACATCTCAAATGGTAGAACTTTAATTTAATAAAATATCTCCTGAGTGAAAAAATGAAAATTAGGAACTGACCTTCATGTAAAACTCTACATAGAGATTCTCCTCCATGTTTTATAAACATGTGGAGCTGCAGTCACACGGCGTCTACATGTCACATGACCTGTTCCCACTGAGTCCAGTGGGAACAGGTCATGTGACTGTAAACATTCACATCTACAGGTGACGGCTCTGAGATCAGATAGAAACCAGCCGTGTCCTTATCGTCTGCATCCATCTGGACGCTGGAGGAGATTATGTTTGATGCTGCCGAGTTGTGACCGTTACAAATATCTCCTCGCACACAATGTGTTTATCAGGTTGCCTAGCAACATCTCTGCGGGGCAGGCACCAAATAAAAATGCTTCTTCTTGATCTGAAATCAAATATCTGTCTTCAGGCTGGAGTCGATTCTGTCCAGTGTGGATTTCAGTGACTCTGCAGGTGCAATAAACAGTCACATCATGTGTTTGTGTTTTACTGGAGTCAACAGGTGTGTGTGTGTGTGTGTGTGTGTGTGTGTGTGTGTGTGTGGTAGTGATGTGAAACATGAGTCTTTTTAATAGTACAGAAGGAAACAGGGATTCTCGTTCTCATGTACTAACCACTTCCATGTGTGAGAATGTCAGCGACGTTGAGCGAGTTCATGTTCTTGTGTATTTAAAGTCTGTTGAGGAGAACGATCATATTTTTCTGTAGAGTTTGTTTAGCTCGAACTATGAAGAACAGTCGTCTCAACACATGTTCCCTGTCACTGACTGTCACACTGCGATAAATGTCAACTTCATAAATATTCATGTGAACATTAACATGCAGTGCGACACTCAGAACAGTCTATTAGACACAGACTGCTGCTCTGTCGCACGCACACACACACACACACACACACACACACACACACACACACACACACACACACACACACAAGTCAGTGGGTCCATAAGCACCTCTGATAATATCTTGTTGACCAGTCACAGCCTCTGGTTTCAGTTTCTCAGATGTGAAGATTCACAGCTTTTCCTGGTTTATAGTTTTTAACAGTTAATAAAATAACCAGTTCGTCTCCTGACATTTTACAGATCTGTCAATTAGGAAAATAATTAGCAGATTACTTGATAATGGAAATGATCAGAAGTTGCAGCCGTTTTGTAGCTGAAACATGACACAAATACCCTGCACCCATTGGACGGTACTAGCTGTCAATCACACTGTGGTATCCCCCTTTATGGTCTGTTTGTCACTAAATGAACATCAGATGTATTGAAGAAGACTTGAAACTAGAGACTGAGATATAAACTTACTGACGTTATACAGAGAGAAGCAGAGTCATTTTCTATAGACTTCTATAGAAACTACCAGAGGAGTCGCCCCCTGGTGGTCACTACACAGAAGACAGGGTTCAGACACTTCTGCATTGGCTTCGCTTTCTACAAACATTATATCTAAACAGAACATTTTATGGTTTAAAATCACCGGTGACCGGTTCAGTGGTTTTTCTGAAATCCAAACACTCAGAGGTTACAGATCAACAGCAGAGTCAGAAATCCTCCAAACAGACTTCATGATAAGTCCAGTTAAATCCAGTGGAGTGTGTGGTCCCCTGAGGATGAACCCTGGGGTCACACGTCATGATGAAGGTTAAGGTGGACACAAAGCCACAGCTCTTTCCTTCCACACCGCTCTGCCACATGAAAAACCACATGCTAATGCTTTTCTCCACTTTTCAAAGCCCAGTGTGAACTTCAGAAGACTTTCTCTTTCCCCTCTCTCTGAGCATCGGGCCGGGGGACGACCTGCAGAGGAGGCCAGAGATTCAGCTCAGATTTCATAGTTCAGGCGCTCGTCAGAAGAGCTGGCGCTGCCCTGACGCCGGCCGCCGACGCTGCCAGAATACTAAGAGGCTTCCTGCCGGAGCGGAGGGGCTGTGGCGTGCACGGCGTGCGACACACGACTCAACCTCATTAAACCACACTATCAGATCCAGTGTGAGTCTGCACGTTTAAAGACAATCATTTGGATTTGAATGTGGTTGAAATCAATAAAAATGATTTATGGGTGCATCACAATGTAACATAAATACAGGATATAAACTTTTATATCAATTCGACATCAGGAACAACAACTTGTAATAACACACAGTCTGAGGAGTTCTAACTTCCAGTGGCGCCTCCTCCTCACTCGCCCTCTGAGACTTCCTGTCTCGTTGGGTGCTGACAGTGCTGGAACTCCTCCAGGAGAGGAAACGTGACAGTCCGACGCTCGTCAGGATCGACACCGACGCCACACGCTCTGATTGACAGCGTCTTCCTGGCCGCTGACTGTACGCAGGTCTTCTCCCTCCGCGGCAGATTAGTGGGTATTTGTGCCAATCAGCCCCAGCTGAGCTCGTCCCCGCCTCGCCGCCGCCAGGCTGCGACGGGCTGGATGACGCTCCGCGGCACACGGCTGCCCAGACAGACGCACTGCAGGTAAACAAGATGCTGTCGAGGGCATCAATGGAATAACAGGACGACTGCTGACATGATCGGGTGCGTTGACTCTGGACTTGATGTTTCTCTTCAATGCTCTGAATTAGAGCTCAACAACTCAGCAGCCCACAGACAGGTCCCTGTGACCTCCACTGTGACCTCCACTGTGACCTCCACTGTGACCTCCAGACTCCTATCAGCTCATCTTTGAGTCCGAGTGAAGGTTTGTGAAATCCCCACTGGGTAATACTGATATCTCACATTCACAAGAGCATGAGGTCACCGTGACCTTGACCATCAAAATCGTATCAGCTCATCTTTGAGTCCAAGTGAAGGTTTGCACCAAAGTCCATGAAATTCCCTCGAGACATTCAGTTTCCTCCCAGTTAATCCCTGAAGCACCAGGTTACAGTGTTGGTGAGTCTCAATTTGAATCATGTGTTTCAACTTCCAGTGAAACACATGATTCAGGAAGCTTCTTGTCCGAACCTCGAGCTGAAGGAGAGAAACACTACAACAGCCGTGTTTTATTGGAGCTCACACAAACTCACCCTGAAACAAGAACGCACACTCAAGCTGCCTGTTGCCGTGGAGACGGACTCGTGTTCCGTCTCTCGCCTCTGCAGTTTGGATTGAAAGGACACGCAACATGCTAAGTTATTCAGGGTGAGGAGACTGAAGCCGTCATGGACTCTCCCGACTCGTCAGGATGCTGCTGCAGCAGAGCTCGTTGCAGCGTCGCGTCCACATCAGCACTTATAGTTTCTCAGGTTGGCTCCAGAAATCAACTTTAAATTAAACAGGTCATTTGTATTTATATATGCACGAAGGGGATATTTGCAAACACCAGTTAGTCATAAAATCCTGGATGATGAGAAAAAATCTAATCACACAAACGTAATGGAGCATAAAGCTTGAACCAGTACATTAAGTCTGGTCAAGCTGGTTGGACTCATCGCTTTACGCTCACTTTTCTGTTCAGAGTCAAATTAGCTCAACGCTGATTTATGTTCGTCACGTTTCTACCAAAATGTCCCAGGAACTTTTCCCAATGAAGTCTAAGGTTCCTGCAGTCGTGGTGCTGCGTTTCCACTGAGGACCTGACGTGTTCCTGACAAGGTTCCCGGCTCCTGTGGTGGAACGGCAGCTCTTGATAGAAACAACACGACTGAAGGACGTCGTGGAGGACGACAGCAGCTTTCCTCTCAGCGCGCTGCGTTTAAAGAGTCCTCCACCTGCAGCACCAGACTTGACCACCGGGCTCCTCAAACCTGTTAAAAGTCAAGTTCTGAACCAATCATCCACGTCAAAGAGGAAATAAACATTCTCCTGGTCTCATAAATGACCGTTTTGCACACATGTACGTCTTCTCTCCATTTCCCCTCTTCCCCTCCTCTCTTGCTGAGGAAGCTCTGCTAACGATTCCATCCCTCATTAGTTATGCTACACACATGAAGCAGCTCTGCCGTGATGAGGCACAACATGCACGAGGACCACCGAGCAGCAGGGGGCGGAGCACGCACCACGATTCATGTGCCACACAGAACAGAAAGCAGATCCCGAGCTGGAGCTGACATGGAACTAATGCAAACTATCAGTCATGGTTCTTCTGGAGCTCTGGAGCGGAGGAGATACGTGCCGTCAAAGACGATCTGCAGCTCACGGTTGATTGTTTCTTCTGGTGGGTGACGAACACGTGAGATGCTTTATTGGGCTCTTAGTGAGAGATTCATGTCCAAGTGCAATACATCTGATTAGCACCACCTCGAAACACAAGATTAACCATAAATGTAAGAGATTAATCCAACAACCGATCCATGACCGGGTTATTTACTGAGACTGGGGCCATTTACACATTTGAACCAGGGCCTCAGGTGTTTGCCTTGTTCATTTTTAAATGTATTATTTTAGGATAATATCTACTACTGTAACATGTCAGAGTCCATGTGAGGAAACAGCAGGACAATGTGTGGAAGCTTCCCAGAGAGCGAGTGGACGTGTTGATGAGGTTTCTAACACGTGACGGACGTGAAGCTGGAAGAACACAAAGATCTCAGGATGAAGAAGATGAAGATGAAGATGAAGACGTCAACTTGGAAAGACGAGGAGGTTCCAGAGCTTCTTCGAGAGTTTGCTGACAAAAGAGTTAAGACTTTAATTGCAGAAACTGGAAAGCCATCGACACACAAAGTTTTTAACCTCAGCTGTTTTATGTTGAATGGCACCAGCCGCTCAGACCTCACTACACAGGAAACCTAAGACTGTGACCACGGGGCTTTGAAGACACTCAAAGGTATTTACACTTCCTGATTCCAGATATAACCGAGGCAGCGCTGCAACCATCTCAGTCCCGACGGTCTTTGAGTAAATCCTGCCGGAGCTCTTCTTCCTGTGGAGCTACAATAAAAGAAAGAAAACCTTTAAAAATCTAGAATGTCACTCAGTAGAGTTCAAACCTCCACCAAGGCCCAAGAGTCCCTTTAACCCAAGAGTCATACATATCAGTCCTGGAACCGGGTTTTTATAAAGATCCATGAATTGTTCTCTGGGGAATCAGCAATATGTCAATCATACAAATTCCTGGATCCGCCCCAAACTGTAATTGGCTCCTTCGTGACCCACGTTTCATCCTTTTCCAGAGTTTTGTTGAAATGCTTCAGTAGTTTTTGCATAATCCTGCTGACAACAAACCAACGAGCCAACAGAAAGGTGCGGGAACATAACCTCCATGGTGAAGATGAATGAATTCTCCTTATTTCAAAAGCTGTTAATCACAAATGTCACTTATTGGACAGTTTCCCCTGAACGGAGACAGGAAAACAAAAAGGGTTTAGAAAACACACCTGAGACGATTGTGTGGTTCAGACAAACACTGACAGACAACATTTGTGTGCTAATGGGGTTACACCGCCGGACGCACCGGCCGACTCGCCGGGAAAAACGACTCAATTAGCCGACAGCTTGTAGGAAGGGAAATGTCAAAGTCTGATGGATTCTGTAACGAGCTTGAAAAAAGCTCAAAGACAAAGACACATTCATCATAATCCAGGAGTTGATTTCCAAAATGTCCAGGACGTGTTTGTTCTGTGTCGGAGCTGTGACAGCTACAGGGCGTTGCTTCTTCTAACAGGTGCAGGTGAGCACATGCTGCAGGAGGAAGGATCAACGGAGCAGAGCAGCAGACAGAAGAACCGGCCTCAGGCTGCACTTTAAAAACCAACAGAAACTGCACTGGTTCTTATGCTCATCAGCAAACAGCTTGTTTTACACTTTAAAAGAACCAGGGACACAGATTGGATGTGTCAACAGATAAGAACACAACAACCTTCTTCTAGTGGGAATTTACCGCTTTGCCTCGAACGCCGGAGGAGATTTTATGTAATAATTTTGGACAATTTTGGACAATTATCAGAACAATTGTGGTGAAAACACAACCTTGTTTTTCACAGATGAAGTGAGCAGTTCGTCCTGAAGAAATCCTTCCCAGGTTGTGAGAGACAGAAACACACAGCAGAGCAGCGCTGAACGTTTCCCTTAATTATACATTTACAACAAACAAATCTGCTCCGATTATGAAATGATTAAGAGACTTTCTGCTGTAAATCTCTTTCCCCCCGAGTCTGACAAACAAAACCAACAATCAGGACAGAAACCAACAGAACAAACATATGGTGTTGTCACAGCTTCATTAGTTCAGCAGTCCCACTTAACACCTGTTTTTATTCTCCATGTTTAATTTATGTGTCTGCAAACATTGTTGTTGCTCCGCGAGCCTCCAGGGTCACTGCAGACAATGTCAGGGAATACTAACAGCATGCAAATCAGTTTAATTCAACATTATTCATTCCTCTTTCCCTCAAGCCACAGTTTGATTGCACAGTCCTGTGTCGGTCTGGTGAGGAGCAGCCGAGGAGCAGCCGAGGAGCAGCCGAGGAGCAGCCGAGGAGCGGCGGTCGGGTCCTGGTGTTCGGTGCTGCAGGTGCTTTCAATGCAACAGCTCTCCACTCGGGCTCAGTGGTCATTTAGAGAGCGTTTGACTTTATAAGAAAGATGCATGAAGGAAACCCCCGACATTTAAACTGCTCAACAAATATCATGACCTTTGCCAACTACCATCGTGATAACGTTTCAAGAGAGTCGGATATTTAGTGCGTGAAAATCTTTACCTGATAAGTGGAGAGAAAAAGGAGATGTAGAGAATCTGAGACAGGTTGAGAATAAAGAGCTGAAGGTGACTCGCAGGCTTCACCAGGTTGTAAAGGAAACGTCTCCTGAGCAGAACATCATTATGAATATGTTCCACTCACAGCTCTGTCGCTGCTCTTTAATCTTCACCGGCTTCACGTGGAGCAGAAAACCCCCGACAAGCGACACGTTGGCTCAGAATGTTTACAGGGAAACTTAAGCCTTAAAATAACTGATTCCGTGTGGCAGCGGTTTCCTGGTTGAGCGATTATAAAGTGATTAACTGGGCTTCAGTCCCCGTTTCACATTTATTCTCTTTTCAATTTTCTCAAACGTGTGAGAGACCAAGGATCAAGTGCAGAGGGGAAATTGAGTTGGATGAGATTCAGCAATTATTGCCACTCAAACAGAAATCTATTGAGTTGTTGATTTTGCATTCGCAGAAACAAAAACAAATGTTGGTTGATGGTACGAAACTTCAGATTAACTGCTGTAACTTCACATACTGTATGTTAGGTCTAGTGCCAACACTTAACTGTCTGGAGTGACCTGGATTGTTTAGTGGTGTTAATTATTATTACAACCCAGGTGAAGCCACACCTGATGAATCCCAGGGAACGTAAAGCTCTCAGATGGTCACGAGACACAAAATGCGTTTCTCCTTGATTACACTTTGTTTACCGATGAAGTAAATGAGACAAGGGACATGAAGAGTTGGATTTGAAACATCTTAGAGTTCGTCAGATAAGAGTTTGGACTTTGCAGCTGCTCAGTATCACAACAAGCTCAATGACTGAGGGTCGTGACATTAATAAAAGTCCCTCGAGCTTCTTTCAAGACTTTGACAGTTTGACACGTGATCTCTCTGAACGTCACCATGACGATTTGAACTAGGTTCACATTCTGCTCTGTATTAATAAGCTGTGTGTGGTCAGGTGTCGAGGGACGGAAGCAGCATCAGTATCAGACCAGAAGTACTCACATGTTTCGTTGACTGTTTATTTACTGTACCAGTGCAGGACTGGGAGGTTTACTGGTGTTTCCCACTAATTATCCAGACAATGGCAAAACCATAACAGATGTTGAATCAGCTCCTCATTCAACCTTCTCAGTGAGAATCATAAGGAAGCAAGGCGTCCACCTAGAGACTCTTTCTGACGGATATGGATCGACTCCCTGTTCGCTGGTGGTCACGTGGTTTGATCCCCTCAAGTGAAACCTGATCAATAACCAATAGAGATAAAGACGGGTGGACTGTTTGTCTGGAGGCAACGCTCTCAGATGAGCTCTGGACAAAGTCAATCAGAGGAAATGTGAAGAGACAACGGCGTCTGCTCCTGCTGGAGTGTGACGTACAATCTGCTGAATGTGTTGAAGGGCTGCGTGGCAGGAGGGAAGGAATGAACATTTCACTGTGGAGTGAATTAAGTGGAGTCTGACAGAAGTTAGATCAAACAAGCCAGTAACACGAGAGAATGAGAGTCCTCCCTGTTCACTCTGCTCCCACGGATTATTAAGCAAACCTCGGAGGGGTCGACATGCAAAGTAAAGGCCAAACATACTGATGAACTCAATATGAACATGACGTAGTTTGCTAATAAGGGAAAGAAATCTAATAATGGTCTTATTGAGGCGTGGAGCTGCTGCTGAACGTCATTCTAAGGAAAGTAGAAAACAGAGCTGCTTCAGAGTTACACTTCTATTGAGCATATACGTTAATAAAGTACAGTGGAATATAGTGATCAACTGTTTATATGGATCAAGAAGCATTCGTCCTTATCTTAAAATCTGCCATTACCTTTCCCTCAAGTCCCTCAAGTTCCGAAGCTGCTTTCAGACGTGAACCGAACTTCCTCTGTATTTTCTCCGGAGGGAGGTGAAGCTCAGGTGTGTTTGTCAGAGTCTAAATTAGGTTGGGATGCAGAGTCAACCCAGCGGAGTTAGTGGTGAAGATCCGTTGCTGCTTGTGTTTTTGACAAATGAACGTCATTAATGAGCAGCGGAGAGCACCTGGTGCCGATGGTCACGATGCTGGAAGGCTCGCTGGGAAACCCTGGAGGACAGACGCTGGTTAATCTGAAGATAAAACCATCGGAAGAGAAAATACTTTTTCAAAGTAAACTCATCCGTTAGCCTCCACCTTCTACATCCTTACTTACGTACTTGCCATGTTCATAAAGGAGCTAGCAGGCTGCCTAACAAAGATTTTAACTTAACACATAAACATAAGCAGCACCACCGGAACTCATGATTCTTCTTTGGACGGGTGGAGAAGAGACGTTTCCGCAGTGAAAAATCCATCAATCCAAACTGAATTCAGGACCTTTCAAGGCTCCGGTTCATACTCATAACAATATGATGATGACAAAGATGTTGCAGTTCACACAACAATAAAACTGTGTCACTGACTTTCAGCAGAAATCCTCCCTGCAGCCTGGTGCTGCTCAGCTGAGTGAGACTGAGAACAGCTCTCGTTCTCTGCATTGAGATTGATGGACACCATCTTTTCCTCCCCTGTGTTTCCACTGATTCGTCAGGGTCGAACGTGGCCGAAGTGAAAACAATGTTGTCACCTCCCTGTGACGCAAAAAACAGTCAAATTAAGACGAATGACCAAAAGTCGGTGCTGATTTACAGCTTTCTGAACCAGATTACATTAATCTGCCCGAGCGTGTGCTCACAGGAAAACGATGAGACAAAGCAGAGCAGCACCGGGCTGTGTGGTGTTGGTAGTTACAGTTACTAGAGGCTTTCCATCTCAAAACAATATGTTGTAGAACTACAAGAGGCTTGGACGAGCATTTCTCAGACCACTGCACCAAACTCTAGATCCTGACTACATATACAAACATCTCAGGAATAAAAAGAGGAGCCACGTAGAAGAGGCCAACAAAGACGTCAACTTGAAGATAAGACAAGATTCCAGAGCTTTTGATAAGGACCTCCGTCACATCCTGTCTCCGGCTGCTGTGCCGTCCTCTCCTGAAGTATCCGGAGATTTCTGTATTGTAGTAAATCTCCTGCTGCACGTTTCATTTTCCAGAATGAATGTCTGAAAGCGGTTCTGAAGTGACTTTCAGGTTCTGATTTGGTGCTAATTGCTCTCCACTAATAAAATCATTAGCAGCTGTTAGTTTATTTCCAAAGCATCTGTTGAATGAGGCCAGCGATGCAGAGCTTCACAGACATCGAGGTTCGATTTCCCTTTTCAATCGAGGTCAAACGCCTCCAGACGTCATCGTTATCATCTCAAACGTCTAGAACATGTCCAGGTCTTTGCAGATAAAAAGGAAACTCTTCACAGACTCTTTCAACTCTCTTTAAACCTCCTTTAAATCCCACGTACAAAGACACGCAGCAGTTTAATCCTCTTCTCCTGCTCGGAGGATTGGGATGCATGTTTCTTTGAATCAATTCTCCCGTAGGTTCAACGCTTGTGAAATCTGGCACATAAAAGATGCACAAAGCTGCTTATGCTCCAGTCAAATCTTTATTTTTCAGATTGTGTGACTGCTCTGCTCCTTCTTAGCACCTATTGAAATAAAGAGGTTGATCACGTTGACCTTAACAACAAGAGACTTGTTTCAGGACCGTCCACTGAAAACCTCTCTGATCTACCACAGCAGCCACCGGACAAACGGAAAACTAATTCTTGTATCAATCACGATTTTGAGGATTTAAGGAGTCACAGGGCTCATAAATCATCCCCTTCTGTCGGGAAAGCGTGGATATGCCTTAGTGAAGCATTATTTACACAATCTGCTCACGGTTTCTGCCGGCTCTGCACACGAAGCACTTCACAGCCTCGCTGATTTATGTTCTCCTTCCTTATTTCATGCTTTTCATTATGGCTACAGTATTTCATGGTCAAGTGGTCCAATGCAATCCTGGACACTCATTTTATCTCCTCTGAAACTATTTGCAGGAAAATAAATTTGCATAGTTTACTTTGAGTTTTGTCAAAGTTAAGCGTTTAGTTGTTGAATGACAAGTACTTTATTCTTTTACCCTCGAAGAATCCCAGGATACGAACTTAACCAACGATGTGTTGATCTGTTTCTCTAAAGCTGCTCCGGGAGACATTTAGTGTTTGTCCTGTGAATCCTGAGACGTCTGAGTTAGAAACCTCATCAACACGTCCACTCGCTCACTGGGAAGCTTCCAGACGTTTGGGTTCTTACCTCCAGAACCTCCAGAACATGTCTGGAACATGTCAGGAGTTCAGTTCATGTCTGAAAACAATTGCTCTCATTTTCATATCCTGTTCTTCAAAATGTTCATACTCATGGATCTGAACACCATAAGTAGTACTGATATTTTTACAGCAGGTTGGATTCCTTACAGATGTGACGATGGTAAGAGGCCGTCAGTGGGTCACTGCAGCTGGAAATTAAACCACCATGTAAAAAGGTAAATATGATTTGAGGTTAGTAAGCATCTACCAACCTCTTCCTGTTATCATGCATTATCTGTCTTATCCAGAAATGACTCTCCAGTGAATCTCCCCACTGATGAAACAGCTCATGAACAAAGTGAGACGCTCGGTGGGTTCTCCGCTGATGACGCCACCCGTCCCTGTCAATCTCACGCATGACGAGACAGATTCACGTCTCCACTGAGGCACATTAACCATCAGCGCACGTACGAGCAGTCCATTTTGATTTTTTAAAGCACCGCCTATCCTTACTTTGCTCCCAACAGGATATGAAAGATGAGGAGATCACAGACAGTGAGGGGCACAGACCCAAAGCAGACACAATAGGAGCGATGGCTATCGGCTCGGCCGGGACTCGTGAGCCGGGGGTAATTCATGACGTACCAGGGAACTTGTTTCTCTGCCCTCATGCCTGGGCCATTATTTCAGACTCTAAATCAGCAGCAGGGAAAAGAACATTGCTGCCGAGGGTGACGCTCTCTTCAGGACGAGTAATAAACAGACTCACTGCGAATGATGAAAGACCGACGAGCTCAGATCTTCACCAACCAGATGCAGAGAGAATCCATTAAAGCAGGGCTACAGGTGTTTCCATTTCAAAATCCCATCATAGTCTGAGCCAGGCAATGATTCCCACTGCAGGTGTTTGTCTCCCCTCACATATTTTAAAATCTAATTACCCCCCCCCAGCCTTACTTCTCTTTCTTAAAATCAGGACCAGAGAAGACTTGATCAAAATGTTAAAATCTTCATCTCAAATTTGTCAAAACTCACCTCCAGATATTTTGGATTCTGGTATGAAAACAAATGAACAGTAACAGTGACATGTCAGAGTTTATTGTTTTGTACACGATGACACATTTCTCCTGAAATACGTCTTGAATATGTTGTTAATGACCAACTTCTGCTACTTCAAAGTTTATATGAGCTTTGTGAAACTTAAATACAGCAAATCTGAAGAACGTTACACATGAGCACGACGTGTGGAGACGACTCACTGTGATGGAATCCCCTCAGATTCTCAGTCCCAGCCTCAAAGGTCTTGGTCTGAACAATTTAAACATGTTGGTGAACAGCTGTTATTGAACAAAATAATCTTAGACCTGTATTTTCTGAAGCAACAGATTGGAAATGTTCCTTTTACCTTTTTCCATCGTCAACAAAGACCAAAACCAACGAGGTGTCAGTTAATCCCTCAAACACTTTACTTCCTGTTCTGTGAATCTCTTTCTTCAGTGGTGGATTCATTCACATTTGGCGAAATAAGAAATTTCAGGCACTGATAAAACAGCCACTAGGAGGATAAGGTATTTTTATGGGATTTATATAATCACATTTATCCTTTGAAAAGATTTGAAGGTTACGTTTCCTTGTCAATATTCCTTCCTAGTCCACCCCCCCCCCACATTGCAGGGTTCCGATTCGAGGGTTAGTCTCGTTTCAAACCACTTTGTTCATATATGAGTGGAAACCAGAGAGGGGGTCGGAGGGTCTTATCTGCCTGAGGAAGTGAGGAGACTTCCTATCCTCCACATGTAGATGGAAAATAAGGGAAACTCATCAGACAACAGAAAGAGATGCTGCTCCAGGTGACGGAGGAAGCCCGTCTGCTCCGACCCCGTCTCGACCCTGCACGGTACCTCTGAGTTCTGCAGGAGCTGCTCCAGGATCCAGAACAGGTGGCAGGAGTTGTGGTACCGGTCCACAGGAAACTGGTCCAGCCTGGAGCTCTCCCCCCCCTGTGGAGAGTAGAGTCAGCATCAGGGCGACATGAAACACTGATGACCACCTTCGAGACGAAACACAGAAACCTAACGTAAACTGACTCTGGAGAGAGCGCACCACAGCCGAGGCTGATTGGCTGCTGTGTCACCATGTTGCATAACTGTACTGAGATCAGATTCATCTGGTTCCACAACACATAGCATCTGTTTGCACTCTGACGCACTTTTTCATAAAAAACTGCAGTATTTCTTGGGAAATTCCCCAAAAATGAGGAAAAACACCCGATAACGCAATGTTAAGGAAAGTTTAAAGAAATTCTGGGACTACTACGTCAGTTTGGGGGGGGGGAGTAGTCTTTCTGTTTGAATAGAGGAAATGAATAAAGCTTTATTTGGTTGCCATGGTAACATCATGATGCATCACTAGCGTCGGAGGTGAAGACTGCAGGCGCTTCCTCTTCTTCTTCTTCTTCTTCTTCTTCTTCTACTGTTTAATTCTGTCTCTACTTCCTGTGATTGGTCCAAAGTCCAAACTATCCAACAAAGTGTTTTCACTGCAAACCAACAGAACCATGGTTCAGTTTGATCCAGACCCAGAACACCTCTTCAGCTCTGAGGAACCTTTCACACCTGATGTTCAGGACTGAACTGAAGAGTCTGAAGCTCTGAAACAAACCAGGTGTGAACGAGTCCATCAGCATCAGGTAAGTGTGATATGACTGCTGATCCAACAGAAAGCACAGGAGGGCTGTGACCCCAGGGAGACGTGGGTAAGAAACCCATGTTTAAAGTTTCCTCTCAGAGATGACAGACTGATACATGATGCAAGTCCACCTGCAGCAGCTTCTTAGCACAGACTCAGTGTGAGGTGGGATTGTTTTCAGATCACACTCCGAGTCAAGTTCAAAGCCAACAACACAATAATTAAAACCACATTTTAATTATTCAAATAAAAGCTAGTAGATTACTTCTGGCTAAAATATATTAGTGTGCCTGTGTGTGTGTGTGAGCGCCACCATATGGATGTTGGACGGATATTCCTCCAGGCTAAAACCTTTAGAGAGCTGACAGAATGTGACAACACCCTTAACCCTCTAACAACTCCCCCACACACCTTTGTCTTTATATTTCACATATTAATCCGCCTGCCTGGAAACTCTTCTAACCAGTTTAAGTATTTAAGAGACTGCTGCTGATGACAGTTAAAGATGAAATATAAAGGTTAATATTAACGTTGTATTTGCTCTTTGCACAAAGTGTCACATGTCGCACTTGACTCAAAGGCTGCTGAAGTTTCCAGCGTCATTTTAAATTATTTTTGGGCGTATTTTCCTGCCGAGGTTTCAAATATGCTCAGACTTGTATGAGTCTATTAAAGAGCCGTCAGTCAGTCCCAGTGGGAGAACAGGGTCTTGAGCAGCTACATATGCTGCATGTACGCATGTTGAAACGTTGCCATTAAAAAGACGTGTCAGGCCTCAGATATTTACACAGTTGCTGCGTCCACTGTCGAAGCGATGGAAAGAACATATTTCATGAACGTGGGATGAGAAGCGTGCAGAGGGTTGAGCTGCTCATCATTACCACGATGATCATCGGAGCTCCGTCCACACATCACGGAGGCAGACGGAGTCTGGGTGATTTCTTGGCATCCTCTGACTTTCACATACTGTTTGGTGAATCCATTTAAAACATGAAACAAGGGCGCAGGAGTGGAAATTAAAATTATTTAATGAAGGATTTGGTTTGCCAAGAATGTTGTGATTTATTTCAAACATGATTTCATCCGCACTGAAAAAACATTGCATCCTATTTTCAGGCGTGGGCATTAATTAATATGCTGATTCTCTTGTTTTTACACCAGAAAAACAACTGAAGCAGGAAACAAACATGCTCTGGTTTTCAGTTTGCGAGGTTCGACTGTAATGAGATTTGAACCAATGAAAAAACACATCTCCTTCTGTGTCTTTGCTGCAAACACCAATCGCCTGAGTGATGCGAAGCTTAAGATTACGACTGTTGATTCTTAACGTGTTCATTAAATGTTCTTTTAACAATTCAACTATGTTTACTTCATAAATGTAGGGAAATATTAAAAATGCCCATCACACCTTCTCACACCTTCATACAACTCGCAGTCAACAACCCAAAGATGCTCAAAAAACTAAAATATTCTTTACAAATCATTATAAAGGTCAGAAAATAAATAAATAAAGATCCGTGCTCTGGTGCAAGTGCCTCTGTAAACAGCCTTTATATTGTTCATGTGGCTTCTTTTATAAAAGAAAAGCTGCAGTGGGCTATTTGCTGTTGTGTGATTTCTACAGATCTGCCTCCAGTCCTCACCTCCCTAATCAAAGCTGCACCATCAGTGTAACAGCACTGGGGGTGCTTCATGTCAGGCCGGCTGGAAAGAGGAAGCCACAGATAATCTGCTTTAATCTCCAAACTGTCAGGCGCTAACATGGCCAAAGAATTTATGAAGCCATGAGCCGTGAATCAATGGGCAAGAAAAATCGATAGCGGGAATGAAAATGTGACAGAAAGTACAACTACGGTTCACAAGGAGGAGACGGAAAGGAAACCTAACACAAACTGCTGCTCAAGCACGAAGACATGTCCAACAGGAGGGACACCTGAAGACACTTCTTCCAACAACGGCCTCCAGAGACACAAGAGAACAAAACGCTCTGGGACAGAATCAACCTAAAACATTACCCATGATCCTCTGCTTCCTGACCCTGAAGACCTGCAGCTGTAACAAATCCACCAAACTCTGTTCAGGATTCTTCATATTTTAAAGTTTCCTGCTGAATATTGGAGATAAACTCTGGTTTTTAATAACTTCAGAGTCTTTTTAACTGATCTCAGTTCAGCGTCACTCTTCAGCTGCAGCTGGTTGTGACAGTTGAAGCTGACTCTCAGTCAGTTCTTCTCACAGGAGATGGAACCCACTCAGCAGAGTCACAGAGAACAGACGTTCAGGGAGAGAAGGAGGAAACTTTCTCATGTTCACACTCACACATCAGACTCACTGTAACCAAGCTGCTGCTTCAGGGTAAAGAAGTTTCATAGTGTTTTTATTTCTTATAATAAGGAAGCCACATCCTGAACATACATAATATTTTATTATTGCTCCAAAAGGGGATCAAGTGCAGCTTTGACAAGTATCCTATAAAATCTTCGTACTTCATTTCTGTTCTATATCATTTGAAATCAATGTTCTTGTCATGAAGGAAAAAAACACAATGCAGTCTGACGAATTCATCAAGTGAGAGCAGGAACAAACTCGGAGACACTTGTTGAGAAAAGATGTGAAACAATCGACTAATCAAAGGTTTTTCTTTTGTCCTGATAAATCAGACCAGAAGCTTCTTCTACAAACCTCAAGGTCATTTCATGAGAACACGACACTAAAAGAACAGATCCTTTTCTACAGCAGTCCAATCAGGATTGAATGTGTTGAAGAGTGGAACAAAGACAGTTTCTCTTCTGTGTTCGTTCAGTTAAATTACTGATGATTGAAAAGTTACTACTGATGCACATTTTATAGAAATGTGATTTTTAAAACAAGTCAAGTTTCTCTTTGCCAGGTTGTTTTTGAGGTTGGTTCTTCAGGACTTAAATAAAACAGTCAGATTATCGGATCAGAAAATATGGTGTCAATTGATTATTAATGCTATTAAATTAATTTCAAATTCAAACATATCATATCCTGAGTTTATTCTTTCAAAAACAAGTTAATGAATTTTTTGAAATGTAAAGGAATCAACAAAAGCATCAAGCAGCTGGTGAAGCTATGTTCACCTGTCTGTGGACTTATTTCCTGGGTACTTCTGTTTAGCATTGACTTGACAGCTCGCCTGGCACATGAGCACGAAGCCGGTAATATGTTGTCAGCAAGTATGAAACTGTTTATGAAACGATTAGGCAGCACCACGCCCACCGTCGCACATTAACTCAAAGCATACATGTGAATTCCTAACGATAAACATCACTGAAGGACAGAACTATTGTTTTCATTGAAATAAAGTTTAGATTTGTACACAACAGTTTCAGGTGTTTCTTTGCCGTCTCTTACCGACACTCTCACTGGATTTGACAGTTTTCCTTTACATTAGTAGTTTCAGTTTATGACTTTCACTGTCTGCAGTGTCTGTTCAATTATTAAGACTCACACTAGATATTAAGATCATTCGTCCCTGGTATTATTCCATCTGCCGTCTTTTCCTGCACGTCTCTCTCTCCCTTTGTTCCCTGACTTTCCACATCATCTCCTTCCTGTTCATCTGACAAAAACATGCATGTTCATATGTACAATTTAAAGGCGTCATCTACCGAGGTGTCAATCAAAGAGCGGGGAACAGGTCTGACACAAATGGATAATAAGCTCAATAAAAGCGTTGGAGGGAAGAAGCTGCGATGAAGCGAATCTGCATGTGAACCAAACAAGCTGTTGCTCTGAGTGAGAGGATGGAACCAGCAGGACTCGCTGATTGACTCGTCTGTTGGCTGGTTGGAGACCTCAGGGATCGGGGGCGCAGGCTGACAGCGACAGGATTGGCTGCCTGTTAATAATCCACACCAACTTCCTTCTCCCTCCACGCCAGTGCCGTCACGTCCAGGCCAAACCACGAAGTGAAATGACCTCATCGTCAATTTGATCTTCAACAGCCATGATCCCGCAGAGCGACCTCAGCTGAAGGTGGGAGCTCCGCTGAGCCTGAGGTCGAGCAGAAGGTCATTTCATAATCGACTTTCCAGGTAAACATGATGAGTTGTGGCTTTGAAGCTTGGCACCAGGAGACTGTGGAGCGTCTGTGAATATCTGCAGGAGGTAGAACTCAACTGGAGCTGTGCCCTCGAACCCTGGTAATTAAAGACCACGAGAATCCCTTCAGAAATTAACTGGCTTATTTCTTTGCTTTCTTCCAAACATTGTTTTCTAGTAGAAAATGCGTTTCACATTAAGTCGGGTCGCCCCCGTCCCAGTTCGTTATTGGACAACCAGCTTTAAATCGATTGACTATTGAAGATTTTTTTAAGGGAATACGATCAACAAATTTACAGCATTATTCTGTAAAATGACGTATCACAAATGGGCTTGTTAGAACAAATCTACACGTCATATTCATCATCTCTGGGTTGAAGGCAGAAACCAGAAGCAGCTGAACATTTCTTAGTTCGGAGGATCTTTCCAAATGTTGGAAATCGTGAGTCCAAAACAAACCCAGTTAATTAGCACTGATGGGATTTGGAAACGTAAAAAGGCCTTTTTCACCAAGCTGGGCGAGAAACTCAATTGTGGAGAAATGAAAACTCCTGGATCTGTACGCAGCGAGGAGCCGGGAGCACCGTGACCCAGATAACATCGGCCGCCCTCAGATTATAAAGCTGCGCCCTCAATGGGATTTAATCGTCCATTTGATTAGACCTGCAGCTCGTTACCGTCCTGACCGGAGCAGCAGCCGAGCCACCGGCGGCAAAACGCTCACTCTCACACCGGGTGGACGTTTCTCAAGTGGAAGAGAATACGAGGAGCAACGGACTGACAGAGACACTGAGTGTAAAGAAGCTATGAGTTATTATATATTATTGAAATGTGTTATCAGTTATTCTGCAGATTCATTTACAATTGATCCAGAAGAGTGACACAGAAAGAGTGATAGAAAGAGAGGAGCAACACAGAGTGATAGAAGAGAGGAGCAACACAGAGTGATAGAAGAGAGAGGAGCAACACAGAGTGATAGAAGAGAGAGCAACACAGAGTGATAGAAGAGAGGAGCAACACAGAGTGATAGAAGAGAGGAGCAACACAGAGTGATAGAAGAGAGGAGCAACACAGAGTGATAGAAGAGAGGAGCAACACAGAGTGATAGAAGAGAGGAGCAACACAGAGTGATAGAAGAGAGGAGCAACACAGAGTGATAGAAGAGAGGAGCAACACAGAGTGATAGAAGAGAGAGGAGCAACACAGAGTGATAGAAGAGAGGAGCAACACAGAGTGATAGAAAAGAGAGGAGCAACACAGAGTGATAAGAGAGAGAAAGAGAGGAGAACACAGAGTGATAGAAGAGAGGAGCAACACAGAGTGATAGAAGAGAGGAGCAACACAGAGTGATAGAAGAGAGGAGCAACACAGAGTGATAGAAGAGAGGAGCAACACAGAGTGATAGAAGAGAGGAGCAACACAGAGTGATAGAAGAGAGGAGCAACACAGAGTGATAGAAGAGAGGAGCAACACAGAGTGATAGAAGAGAGGAGCAACACAGAGTGATAGAAGAGAGGAGCAACACAGAGTGATAGAAGAGAGGAGCAACACAGAGTGATAGAAGAGAGGAGCAACACAGAGTGATAGAAGAGAGGAGCAACACAGAGAGATAGAAGAGAGGAGCAACACAGAGTGATAGAAGAGAGGAGCAACACAGAGTGATAGAAGAGAGGAGCAACACAGAGTGATAGAAGAGAGGAGCAACACAGAGTGATAGAAGAGAGGAGCAACACAGAGTGATAGAAGAGAGGAGCAACACAGAGTGATAGAAGAGAGGAGCAACACAGAGTGATAGAAGAGAGGAGCAACACAGAGTGATGGAAGAGAGGAGCAACACAGAGTGATAGAAGAGAGGAGCAACACAGAGTGATAGAAGAGAGGAGCAACACAGAGTGATAGAAGAGAGGAGCAACACAGAGTGATAGAAGAGAGGAGCAACACAGAGTGATAGAAGAGAGGAGCAACACAGAGTGATAGAAGAGAGGAGCAACACAGAGTGATAGAAGAGAGGAGCAACACAGAGTGATAGAAGAGAGGAGCAACACAGAGTGATAGAAGAGAGGAGCAACACAGAGAGATAGAAGAGAGGAGCAACACAGAGTGATAGAAGAGAGGAGCAACACAGAGTGATAGAAGAGAGAGGAGCAACACAGAGTGATAGAGAAAGGAGCAACACAGAGTGATAGAGAGGAGCAACACAGAGTGATAGAAGAGAGGAGCAACACAGAGTGATAGAAGAGAGGAGCAACACAGAGTGATAGAAGAGAGAGCAACACAGAGTGATAGAAGAGAGGAGCAACACAGAGTGATAGAAGAGAGGAGCAACACAGAGTGATAGAAAGAGGAGCAACACAGAGTGATAGAAGAGAGGAGCAACACAGAGTGATAGAAGAGAGGAGCAACACAGAGTGATAGAAGAAGAGGAGCAACACAGAGTGATAGAAGAGAGGAGCAACACAGAGTGATAGAAGAGAGGAGCAACACAGAGTGATAGAAGAGAGGAGCAACACAGAGTGATAGAAGAGAGGAGCAACACAGAGTGATAGAAGAGAGAGGAGCAACACAGAGTGATAGAAGAGAGAGGAGCAACACAGAGTGATAGAAGAGAAGAGCAACACAGAGTGATAGAAGAGAGGAGCGACACAGAGTGATAGAAGAGAGGAGCAACACAGAGTGATAGAAGAGAGGAGCAACACAGAGTGAGAAGAGAGGAGCAACACAGAGTGATAGAAGGAGCAACACAGAGGATAGAAGAGAGAAGACAGAGTGATAGAAGAGAGGAGCAACACAGAGTGATAGAAGAGAGAGCAACACAGAGTGATAGAAGAGAGGAGCAACACAGAGTGATAGAAGAGAGGAGCAACACAGAGTGATAGAAGAGAGAGGAGCAACACAGAGTGATAGAAGAGAGGAGCAACACAGAGTGATAGAAGAGAGGAGCAACACAGAGTGATAGAAGAGAGGAGCAACACAGAGAGATAGAAGAGAGGAGCAACACAGAGTGATAGAAGAGAGGAGCAACACAGAGTGATAGAAGAGAGGAGCAACACAGAGTGATAGAAGAGAGGAGCAACACAGAGTGATAGAAGAGAGGAGCAACACAGAGTGAAGAGAGGACACAGAGTGATAGAAGAGAGAGCAACACAGAGTGATAGAAGAGAGGAGCAACACAGAGTGATAGAAGAGAGGAGCAACACAGAGTGATAGAAGAGAGGAGCAACACAGAGTGATAGAAGAGAGGAACACAGAGTGATAGAAGAAGGAGCAACACAGAGTGATAGAAGAGAGGAGCAACACAGAGTGATAGAAGAGAGAGGAGCAACACAGAGTGATAGAAGAGAGGAGCAACACAGAGTGATAGAAGAGAGAGGAGCAACACAGAGTGATAGAAGAGAGAGGAGCAACACAGAGTGATAGAAGAGAGGAGCAACACAGAGTGATAGAAGAGAGAGGAGCAACACAGAGAGATAGAAGAGAGGAGCAACACAGAGTGATAGAAGAGAGGAGCAACACAGAGTGATAGAAGAGAGGAGCAACACAGAGTGATAGAAGAGAGGAGCAACACAGTGTGAGGCAGTGGAAGTTGAAAGAGAACCTGACAGAGTAATAATGCAGCTCGGAGTGTGAAGGGCAGTAATTTACTGATCAAGGACAGAGACTGATTTGTCGCCACAGAGGAAAAGAAAACCCACTGAGTGACATCAGGCGACTCCACCAAAGCCCCACGTTAGACGAGTTTCCATCTGAACGCACAGAGGGTCGACTGCAGCCCGGCTGCACCACGGCCTGCCCACAACAACAGTGAGATGTAACAGAGTCTTTCAGTCAACACCGGATTCTGAGGTTTCATTTCAAACCACAACCATGGAGCTCCATGCCGCTCTAACGCTCTAAGTGCACTTCCTTTGGATTTACTCTGGACGGCTTGTCTGACCTCTCTGGTTCTATCGCTAAAGAAAACAGGGATTTCTTTTAATAATGAAGCCTAAAAAGTGTGTGTGCGCTTCACAGATGTTGTGTTACAATGACTGGTGGTCCAGAACATTTAGGTTAAATATCTCACAGAAGAAGTAAACAACAGTGAAGAGATATAAATGTCACAATGCAAGACGTCTCCAGCTTAGAGTTCACAACACGACACAGGAGGGACCGGTTCATTTTCTGGGACTTGTTGTTTTGAGACTTGTTGCTGTTGTACTTGGGGTCGAATATGAAAATTGAATATCAGCCCAGTAGTGATGACAACCAGGTTTCAGCTCTGTGCCCTCACACAGGCTTGACGCACCCAGCAGCCTCGTGACGGTGAGTCGTATCTGCAGTGTAACGATTCCTTTCATCATGCGACCACACACCTTCCTCGCCCATCAGCCCCACAGTGCACAGCAACTCCCAGGGATTGATTTTTTTGTCTCGTAGACGTGTCCTGTTGCAGTGTTTTATTTTTTCCCTCCCTGACCACATCTTTCAAGGCTGTTCACCGACAACTGACAGAAAATCGATCCCGGCTCATCTGCGTTCGCTGAGCTCGTATCTCGACATCTCGACTGCCCAGGGAGGCGTAGGAACAGGTCGGTCTGTTCCACGCACACAAAGGAAGAAAGTCCCGTATCCACCTTGTTTCCTTTGGTTTATCTCACAATCAGTAACCCAGGAAAAGTCCACCAGGTTGGAGGATTGTTGTTTTGTTAAACGGTCTCATGAGGCAGTGACAGCTGCAGAAAGGAGGTCGGTTCTGTCACATCTGTCGGCTGGAGACGCTGATATGACAGCAGTTTCCCTGGAGACAAGAAAGCCAATATTCACTGTGTTCAGCCACTTGGAGAGACTCAATGGAGAAGACGAGGAGGTTTGAGGTTCACCTACCATCAGCTGAAGGTGCGTGGATCACGCTTCTATTTTCAACTTTTTTGGATCAATATGTTTTATGTCCGATTGTTGAATTTATAAATTTCTAACAGAATTTCAGAATTTTACCATCTGTTGTGGTTTATTTACGTACAGAACCTTTTAGCTGAGGCTGCACAGATTCTATATTGATGTGAAGCATTTGAAGATTTTCCTACATGAAGTCATAGTAATAAAAAATACCATCACTGGAGGAACATGTCTACAGCAGAGTTCAAAGGATTATAACGTGTACAAAACACTTGTTCCACCTTCTTGCTCTGTATTAAATAAAATATAAAAATACTTAATAGCACCAGACGCTATAGAAAAGAACATGAAGTCAGATCAAAAAGCCCCATCAACTCTGCACCTACAGCTCCTTGATGAGCAGAACTAAAACCTCTTCACGGACACATTCAGATTTATTCAGATATTAAATTATAGAGGATGTTGAATACCTACAGTATCTTGTGTGTCTGTGGCGTGTTTGTGCTTTAATAGAGGACTTGAATCCTGTCAGCTCGACAGCGGCTCCACAGAGGGTTTCAGGTTTCTCTTTATCAAGTCACTTTGATCGACCAGGCCTCGTTCTCCTTCCTGGTTCGGCCGCTAATGAGATCGGTGCGATTCGAGGCTGGAGGACGACTTTGATCCTCAGCTAATTGTCCGTCTTTCTTCTTCTTCTCCCCTTAATCTGATCGTTCTTCAAATCTGTCTCACATGCAGCAATCGGACGGGGGGGGGGGTGGTTCACCACGCCAAGAACAGGTCACCTCACAGAGAGACGTCTGTCGTCCAGCGATGGGTTCCACGATGGCAACCGACCGTGACCGTGCACCGACAAACTGGGTTTACTAAATCTACACGTCATGAGTTATGGATTTATGAAAACAAGCTTATTGTACAGCTTTTTTTTTTTACTTTTTAAGCCCAATCAACATTTGCTGTATCAAAGAATTGAGTGTCATCTGTGAAATAACTGGATGGAGCATTTTAGCCTCTTTTAGCCGATGTTTTGCCAAAGTTATTTCAACTGATCAAAAATCTACATTTGCTACGATAATAACAAAACAACTGTACAAGGTAAAAATTATACACGTCAGAAGTATTAGCTCTTCAGATTGTTGCTATTATTAATTGATTGTTTATTCTGCCCTCTAGTGGCCAAAATAAATGTTCAGTGTGAAAATATATATTCACCTCCACCAAGAAGGTTATGTTTTTCATGTTACGTTTGTTTGTATATTCAGTTTATTAGATTTCCATAAAACTTGGAGGTTTGAGAAAGTTCTCATTAAATGCTGGCATGGGTTTTTCAAAGTAATGCTGTAAATATGGAGATGCTGTTTTTGTTAATATTTTAAGCTCAAATAAAAAGCTGTAGTCAATTAAAAGCCAGGTCTCTGATTACACACTGGGACGTGGTCGATGGGAATAACTAACGGCTGGCTCCGCTGGGGGGGGGCCACTGGAAACAAAATAAGTAATCAGGCTTATTCCAGCACTTTGTTGTTCTGGATTATTAATCTAAAGGATTGTTGTCCTATTTAAAGTTACTGTGAGTATATGTGTGTTGAAGGTTTAGCCAACCAACACAATAAAAGCCTATTAAGAAATTGATGTTGTACAGAATTGCTTGAGGGATTTTAATTTGAAATGGTATTGAGTGTCTATGTTTAACGGCAAGATTCAAATAAAATGAGCTTTTTTCTACTAAAATATGAGTAATTATTCCCAAGCGAAGGAGCTAAGTTGCTACAGTCGAGGTAAATAAAGGCCTGGAACAATATTTGACGGAGTAAAGTGAGTAATTAATTGGCTCTGGTGCCGTATTGATCTTGTTGCCAGAAGAAGAACGAGAGTCAGAGAAAGAAGAGCAGACACATTGTAGATTTTAATTCTCCTTTGCCGACACCATGGTGTATTTAAAGTTAGGAAAGCCAGACACATCCGTGGACTTGGGGAATAAACTGGCAGACGTTTCCCATCTCTGAAGCTCAGTCAGTTTGGGAGGGTTTTGGCAGTTCTGCCTAAATTAATTTTCATCTGCCAAATTCCTGCTCTTCAAAACGCACTTGACGCAGATTGGTCTAAATATTGGCTTAATTAAATCTGAGCCACTTTGCTTAAGACTTCACACATCTGAGAAACCACAGCGTGCACGTGTGTCGACGCAGCGCTCGGAATGAATTAGCTTCGTTCTTAACAGATTTGTAGGTCAATCAGATTGTTACTCAGCCATAACGGCTTTGGCATTTTAGGTTATGTCTGAGAGCTGCTGGTAGCCATTACTCAAGCTGCCTGAGAATGTTACAGCTTGCATTTATGTGGTGCACGATTAAAGTGATAGTAGGTGACATTAAATAATGCTTCTGTCCCGTGAAAATGCCAAGTGAAGAGCAGGAGGAACAACGAGTTAGTTCCCACAGCCTGAAGAAACAAACTCATGATCATGAAACATACATTTCTGCCACGTCTGCTCTGTAACTCAGCACCGTTCCATTCATCTATGCAGATCCACAGGAAGCATGTGAGGCCAGCAGTAAGAGGAGCAGTGGAGTGGTGGCTGCAGTGGATTATTTCAGTGTGGGAGGACGATGACAGAGACAACAGGCGACTAGAGAGCCAAGGAACGAAGGAATGCTAAGTAACTAAGCCATCACCACAGATGCCACCGGAGCTGCGACACAAAAGATGTGTGAAAAAACAACATGCCTGAAAAATACAAAGTGCAGAGATAATAACAGAGGACATAGATCTACAGTCATAACTTTAAAGGGCATCTTGATCTGCGAGTATGAGCTCAGTTCATCTTCCATATAACTGAGCACAGGCCGTCCTATCAAGGGAAATGCCACGACTACGATAAAAGATAGAAACTAACGTTAGATATTGTTCCGCTCAATCAACTATACAGGCACAGCAAACAAAACATCGCTCTAGAACAAGTGTCAAACAAAAGGTTTAGACTGTAAATGAAGATGACATCATGACGGCTCCCGAGAGTGAAGCCAAAGCACCTTGATCGCCCCCTAGTGGCTGGATGCAGTGCAGCTCATAACAATTGCAGGCCACCTGCTACAAGTGCATGTTAAATAAATGCTTCTCAACGATGGTGTCTGTTGTTTTAGGCAGATCTTATGACTCTAATGCTTGTTCAAGTGTTGATGATGATATAAAAACATGGTGAAACGTCATGATTGACAGCTGATAACCCATCATGACGCAACCCGAGTGTGAAGCTGATACGAACGGGCTCGTGTGTTGCACAGGTAGAGAGATCCAGATAGTTGATAGCCAGAGACTATGCACCTTGGATTTATTGTATCAGATATAGATAGAACTTGATTTACAATCTTTAGTCCTTGGGCAGGTTCCCCCGGTGATATTAAATTTGCCAAAAAGATGAAAGTCAGCTGTGGTGAATTAAAACATCACAACAACCCGACAGCCTCCACAACGAGTTAACATCCCCCGACAACAGATTCAGGAAACATTCATGAAGTCTGCTGCATTAGTTTGTTCACAGTTTATCAAATGAGAGAACGAGTACGGTTATGATCTTAGAGCTAGCCCTTAAGGCTAAAGTTAGCTAGCATACTAGTGGGGATTGAAGAACACAAATCTCGATTCCACTTCGATCTGAACGTCTTCTCAAGCGCTTCTCATCCAGAGTCTGAAGTTCTTCTGTTTTCAAAGTATTTCTAACCTTCCAGCAAGTTGTGGGACCCGTCTCCATCTGGTTGGATTCTGCCTCCTCATCAGACCGCTGAGGTTTTGTGTTGCTCCCTGACTGTGTGTGATCCGACATCATTTCAAAATTCATCATCAGGCATCGTGATGTTTTCAACGTGATAAACTTTGGAGCCAGACGAGAATAAAATCTGTGTAAAATAGGGCAGAACATTGTAAGATAAAGATTTTATGCTCCTACATAAGCAGAAATGTGCTTTTTCCAACTGTGATTTGTAACTCGTGTCCAGACAGAAGTGCACGACAACGTTCACACAGAACATCTGTAATTCACAGCTTTGTCAGCTTGTCTGCTTCATTCTGTCCTCACCACCTCTGCTGTGTCCCTCAGGGGGAAAGAAAAACCAATAACAGGCCTTCACAGGGGAAACAATTGATGAGGACAGTCTTATAGGTTTGTTCCTGCTGCAGAGCTTCCTATGAAGCGCTGGGGGGGGGGGCGACGCCGAGCATGTGGAGCTGAGTCAGCTGTTAACGGAGACGTGGAGATTGTGGGTCGTGATACAGGAGGAGCAGAGAGAACAAAACCATTGTCTGCCAACAATCCCTGAAACATCCAGGTGCTGATAGAGTCTCAGGGTGAGAATCAGCCGGATTGTATTCACACCAGCTACACTGACAGTATTTAAACATTTTATCAAGTCACTAGGTTCAGGTGTAGAAAACAGTCACACGGTTTATAAAAACAGACGTAGCCTCCAAGTCTCAAAGTGAAGCCGGTGTGGAAACGGGTTGTTTCTATAGAAGTCTATGAGAAAATCTTTACATCGAAGAACCTGGAGCCAAACTTCAGGTTCTTTACTTCAGGTCGTTCTTCCACTCCCAGTACGACGTCCCCTGACTGTGGATAACGTCACCTGGTATTTCACTGCAGCATCCATCACACCTTATTCCCCTCAAGTGTGAGAGATGAGGCTCTTTCAAAACAGAGTCACATTGTTCAGTGACAGCCCGACTGATGGATTTACATTTCTCTCACGGTGACTCGGCTCCTTGGAAACAGCCGTTCACGAGCTTTACATGAAGCCATTGTCTTGGAAATGTCATTCGTGTGCACAGCAGCTCGTCTCACGTCGCCTGGAGACTTCCTGCTGCCACTCACACCGGTAAAGCACTTCCATTAAACTCAGACATTTAGGAAAAGGCCTCCTCCTGGTATGTAAAGATGACATGGGGTGGACTCAGGAGTCCTGCAGCAAAAAAAAAAATATTCCCCGAGCGTTCACTGAGGGCTGCGGAGCCTGAGAATGCAAATTGAGCTGGCACTGGCCTCAAGAGGCATCGGCTGTGATGCTCATTTCCTCTGGCTGTGCCACCACCGCTGAACCCTGCATCCCTGAAAACTAATTCATCGCCCCCACAGCCAAATTTAATATCCCCAAGCCAAACTTAATATCATTAAGGGCAATCATCCCAGACCTGGCTGGCTCTGAAACTCGTTTCCTAATGAGACAATAACACGAGAAGCTTCATGGGATTCTCAGACCAACTCCAGCTGAAGAGGAGAGTGAACCAGGACGACCATCCACACACACACACACACACACACACACACACACACACACACACACACACACACACACACACACACACACACACACACACACACACACACACACACACACACACACACACACACACACACACACACACACACACACACACACAGTTCAAACTGATTTAAAATGATAAACCATAATAGTTTAAACATTTATTCTCTGTTTACCAGGAAGTTAACGCCTCCTTCTTACGCTCCGTCGCGTTGTACGCTCATGATGACGTCATTATTTTACATGTGGTGTGAAATGTGGTAACAACAGGAGACGGCGTCTGGGAATTTCTCTTAACTGCTCGCAGGAGATTGTTGTTTGCATGATTCTGTTTAAATGAATTCAAGATAAGAACCATATTTGGTAAAATATGAATTCTTTGTGACATGGTAACATCAAGTACTTTTCTATACGCGAGGTGAAAAGTGTGTTAACGCACGATGCTGCTACAGAGGCAGGAGAGAAGCAGAGAGAAATGTTCATAGTTCAAATAACTTATAGGGGCTTAAGAAATATTTAGTTCATGTTTCCATATTTAAAAATCTTCTGAATCAATTTGTTTTGTTCATTTAGAAAAACATGTCAGATTTTTGTATTTGATTCATTTATAACACAAGTTCAGAAGTGGTCTATTGACAGAACCTTTAGCTGAGGTCGTCCAGATTTAGAGATATCAAGCATTTGAAGATTCTCCAGGAAACAGCATGTGAGGACCATTTCTATTGAAGTTAAAAGGTTGACTCCTGATCAATAGCAATAAAACTGAGTGAAATAAATGGAATATTTATACAGACAACAATACTTGAACTGATCTACCAGCAGCAAAATGGTCTTTGAAGCAGCGTTTTCTAATGTTTTATTGAACCACAATTCTTCACAGTTCTCCCTCTGTAGAATTAAAAATAGACTTCTGCAAGTTGGACACAAAAGAGGATGAAAGTCTGAAGATCGACGAGTTAAGTAAGAATAAACCTGTGAATTAGCTTTAATTGCTCAGGAATGTTCCTTTCAATTTAATGCATCGCACTTTGAGCCAAGTTTACATCAAAGTCGGTTGTAAAAAGGCAAATTAATGAAGCGATTCCTGTGTTTTCTCTCACCTTCCAGTAAATAGGTTAAAAAAAGACACCTCCAGACACAGACCTCCCACAGTTTGCATAAAACACAGACGCTGGGACAGTGACAACCGAGGCTGCATAGTAATCGGGTCACAGTGGTATTTATGCCACCCAGTGGTTTAGTGCTGTTGCTGGATTTCATGGTGGCTTTGTCCTGAGGGTCTGTGGTTGTTTGGGCTGTGCCACTGCCTGTCACGCCCTCTGACACAACAACACAACAACACAGTGCCCAGATGGAACAGCTTATCTGTATGCTGCGCTGCTCCAAGGACAGCGGCTGCAGCATCGCTCAGGATGGACACTACCCTTGAAAACGGCGAGGCCAGCTCCTCTGAGGCCGTCGTTCGCTGGAGATATACACAGAGTTTCAGCTTTTATTTCCTGATAGAGACTGTAAATAAACATGGACGACGTCAAGGCTCCAAACCACAGCATCACAACATGAAGCCACAACATCTCGCCTGTTCGAGGAGGCAGGAAACATTAGCCACTGCTGGCATCACACACACACACACACACACAAGGGGTTAGGGTTATGGGTAAATAAACATGGACGACATGACGGCTCAGAACAGTGACGCAGAATCGTCTTGCACGCGCACGCACACGCACACACACACACACACACTAATGGAATAAGAAATAACTAACTCCTCTTTTGAGTGGAGATCAAGCATTGGGTCTGTACATGTGGATTTACTCCTGTGTGACTCCCACATCGTGAAGTGAGGGAACTCCTGCTCACGGTCACTTCTCTGGTAGCTGCTCGTCTTGCTGCCTGTCTCCAGACAAACGCCCAGTGGAGCTGCTGAGGTCTCCGCTGCCACTATGATGTGAATGATAACGAGGAAATTAAGATGATGCTGTGCGCGCATGAGGCTGAGCCCTTCAGCCATCACCGCTCGTCCTTTCAACCTCTGGAACATAAAGGCCTGAGTCAGCGAAGCGTCATCAGACAGATGGGAACGATCTGCACTCCTAACCACCAGCTGTACACCGGTGACGGCCTGTCGGCTGGTCACTACAGTGACGGATGACCGGACACCTTTAGATGCTGTTGCTACGGCTCAGGAACAGAATACTAACGAAACAGGCATGTTCCTGAAATGTTCCGACGCAAAAACACCGATCTTTCCACAGCAGAATATATTTAAAATAACTTCCTTGAAGAGAAAAGGGTGAAGAAAGGACTTTTCCATGGATCTGAACAAAGGGATTGAGGATTTTATTTTCCTTACCAGTCTCTTTCTGGTCAGAAACCCACAAACATACAATGTGACTGGATACGATCTTCACTCCTAATCAAAAGTAAACAGGGATTTCAATCAGCTCTGGAAATGATGGACAGTGATGGAAACAACACACCCGGGTGAACGCTCCGATCGGGGGGCCGGCAGGAAGAGAGCCTCGGTTTCCACTCAGCTCATGATGTCAAACGTGAGAAAGGCAACATCCTCTACTGGCTGTTGGAAAGAAGTCGACTGTCTTGTTAGTGGAATTAAAAACGTGAAAGAAACCTGTGCAAACCTGCTGAAGAGGACTGATATCTACGAGTCTATGTGATCGGGTGCAGCTTGATGAATTGAAGGAGACTGTTTGGGGCTTTGCGGAGGAGGGATATTCTAGTTTCAGTTTGCAATTGCAGGTTTCCCGAATGCCCAGAGGAAAACGACAGAGCTCCACTTGTAGGTGACAGATTCAGGAGGACTGGCACTTCAAATACCCATTACTGCAGGTTTGCTGGAGACAACGGCTCCGCGGCAGCACAGCGCTGTGCAGCACCGTCGATACGTCTCCAGTGAAAAGTGGGTTCAGCTATTTCTTTCTCTAACTTTGCTCTCAGAAAGTGCAGTGTTGATAAAATTCTCTTTCTGGCATCGCCTGAGTCGAGAGGCTCCGTCTCTCGAGGAGTAAAACAGGAACGAGTGACCATGACCGACCCTGCCGAGTGGGAGGGGGGGGGGGAAATCATCTGTATCCTTTTCCTTCACATTTCCATTTCCAAGGACCCCCAGTGGCTCGACACTCAGCTCTGCCTTTCAGGGGAAGCAGGCCGGCCGACTGCAGCTCTCGCCTGGCCTGTGACTCAGGCGGTGAGTGGGGTCCACAGAGACACGTTTCAATAGATGGCAGACAGGAAGCCGGCGGGACGCGCTATTGATTGTGGCGGTTCAGAAGTGAGTGTGGCAACGAGTCGATAGCACGAACCGTTTGCAGCTGAAGCCTCGCACAAAGGCTGAAGCTCCGAGAGCAGGGATGTGAAATAAACGAGTGTACGAGGCAGAGAGTGAGAGTCTGTGGGGGAGAAGTAAACAGAGACAGAGCCGCTGAGAGAAAGAGCCGTGAGCTCAGTGGGGTTTGATGTTTAGATGATGTGTACACTGTAATGTCATTTAATTAAACTGAGGCTCATCAGGAGGCGGTGGAGGGAAAGAGAGACAGAGAGGGATCAATGTTGTCAGAGGCTAAAAAGAAGAAGAAGGATGGGGGGGGGGGATTACCTGGAGGATGTGCCAGAGCTCATCGGCCACAGCGCTGATCTGAGAGAGGATGTGACGAATGACGAAGGACTTTGACATGTTGCTGCTCCCCAGTGTGACCAGATACTCCATCAGCTTCTCTGCCGTCTGGAGCTGAGGTCAGAAAAACAAGATGGACGCACTTTACGTCTCGAGAACACGAAACCACAGATTCAAGGTCAACTGAAACGACATCACCTCTCTCCTGATTGGTCGAGTGACATGGATCAAAAGAACCCACATGGTTGTTGGTTGAGTCCACAGAGTAAATGAGAAAACTCACATGTCTCCTCTAATGTCAACAACATACAAATCAAGTTTGTCTAAGTTGCATTTAAGACATTTGAATTCAACATATAAAGAAAGTTAATGTGTTCATTATTGGGGCATGAATATTGTATTTGTCAGACTTCCCGTAGATGTATACAATTACCATGTATATTATTTATCAGAAATTAATTAACCAATCCAAATAAATAATGACTCAGTTTCACATAATGTTGAACATCTGGAACAATCCATCTAAAGCTGTAAATGAAATTTAGGCCTTTTACACAAATGTATTGAAAGGTTTGTCCACCTCCGGGCAAATTACATATTTTACTGCTTTCTGACCTGAAGTAAACTAAATACAAGATTCTTCAAATGTTAAAACAGATTTTAACAAGAACAACACATCACAACTTAATAAGTGGCAAACGCACAAGGCTCAGTTAGCTGCTGCTACAGGTTTTAATTGTCCTGTCCCGAGGGGGGGTGTTTAGCATGCACGCTCGCATTCACTCCATTTCTCATATGTTTAACTGGGAGCAGCCCAACACGTCCTGTCCTCTGCTGCTGTGCCAGTGGGCAGCTCCACAGCAGCAGCTGGGGATGGATAAATGTTTGGCTCAAGGGCATCATAATACCCACTGTCGCCTCTCAGCTTGGTGTGGGGGAGTTGAACCAGTCACCTTGCACGTACCGTGGAAAGCGGAGTTTAAACGGTCTCATCTCGCTGCTGATCGAACAGACGTGTTTTGGCCGCTTTCTTCGAACGGAGAGAAGAGAGAGAAAACCAAAATATAAAAACCCGGCTGAAATTCAATTTGCTCTGTGTCGCCGCCGCTGCTGATTACCCCCGAGAGCTGGATGACACGAGGACACGGTGGGAAATTGTCTCTAACGATTATCCCATCAAGATATTAGTTCATAATTTGAAACAATTGAAGGGAGGAGATTGTTATTGAGTTTCATGGAGCGGATTCTGTCTGAGTGATGATGATTTCTCTCTCACTCTCACTAACCTGTTTCACCTGTTTGCTTGGAAACAGAGACAAAGGAAAAAGAAATGATGACGTCTCTGAACTGAGCTTTGTTACTTGGCTGTTTTCAGACCTGCAGTGAACTTTTAAATAAATGTAATTTGAACTATATAGAAGATCATATCGGAAGAGTTTGATGTTTAATGATTTTTCACTTCACGTGCACTCGTCCAGTTACTGAACCACTTTGGCTGCTTTGTGTTTAAAGGGCTTCGTCTCCCACACAGTTGTTCTTCATGTAAACTACTCAAAGCAAAGCTGAGACTGTATTTTTATGAATTCAATGTGCTCAGAGTCTCAATAACCAAAACAATGTCTAACTCCCGGCCTTGGCTGTTGTTCCTCGTACTTTATTTCTCAGAGAAAAACGGAGAAAGCTGATGAGATGACGTATATCCGCTCCTCACGGAGGGTTCATGTCCAGATAGTCTCTACAAAACAAAGGTTTATTCTTAAAAATAATGTGATGCCATTCTTCATGTTTACAGGCAGTCGCTGTAAAACTCCAGCCGACACTGTCTGAAAAACTGATGGAGCGATAAAGGCAGTGATTGAGCGCTCTGTTTGCTCATGAGACGAACTGGATCCAATACAGGAGAAGGTAATAACGGTTCCTCCAGTGGACGACAGGGTGACGGGGTGAAAACGAGGAGGGTGTGAGGCTTTATGAGGCCACTAAGTGGTCTCCCCTCCGAGAGGTTATTACACGGAATACGTCTTGAAGCTGAACACTGCGGGAAAGGGACATTTGAATGACGCCTCTCGGGATTCGAGATCCGCAATTTCACCGTCCGAGCTGCTCGTCCGGTCCTTTCTGCTTCGTCCTGGACTGTGACATCTCCAGGTGTGTGAGGGAAAATGAGGCAGAAATAAGAGCAGCTCTGAAGGCTGAGCCTGCCGCTGGGTAAATTGCAGCTGCTCGCCATATTACTCGAGATGGAACACACTCAGAGCGAGTGCACTTTGCTGACATCTCCACGAGGTTTCATTGTTTGTCTGAAGGGATGCGGCTTTGAAACAGGGCAGGAATGTGGTTGGAAAAACATCCGAACAACTGACCAGGGGGTTTCCCATCATGCTCTACCAGACTGTAGCTGATGTTCAGGTCACTGGCACTTTGAAATGTGGTAAACGAGTTTAATAATCAGAAAGGAACCAGACTACGTCTCAAACAACCGAATGATTAAACAATAACATTTAAAAACAGTTCCTTGTATTATCAAATGGTCGCTCACTGTAGACAACAATAGAATTAGTCCTTGTGATGGGAGTTCCATGTTTTTGGGAAAAATGTTTCCAATAATTTAACTCCACTGACCCGAAAGAAGAAATTCTACACATCTAATTTCAGCGACTCATGAAGACACTAAATCCTTGACAATCTTATCCCACTACAAATATCTAATTGTTTTCCAACAGCGTGTTTAATAGATTAGTCTGGTGTCAGGATACTTGAATGGTGTCCCTGTGGTGGGGTTCCTTCGTAGCTGGCTCTTCATCTTGTCACGAGTCTTTTCAGTATTCTAATTACCCCCCCCCGTCCTCTCTGACCTCCCTGTCAATGTCTGCACGGTCTCAAACAATCAGTTTGACGGGCAGTGATGGAGTGTTCACCGGGCGTCAGACACATAAAGAGTTCATTAACGCCATCCTCAAAGTCCTCTGCAGCGTCCTCACAGAGGAAGTTACAAAGAAGGCTAATTTACATATTATGAGGAGGTTAATAACTGCACGTAAAAAACGCTTAGTGTGGTGGAAAACACAAAGCTCGGGGGTCAAAGTCACAGCTTTGATATGTGTGGACGAGTGTGTAGATGTCACTCACACACAGACGTCCATGGATGCTACGGACAGTTCAGTGGTTTGATCACAGGCTCAAACATCGTAAATAGGTTCAAGTCTCTGAGAACATACATTTGCCTGTGACATGGTGAAGCTCAACCACAGAAAGGGTTTGAAGTGTGATCACTGAAAACCGGCAGAGTTTTGATTTCACCATCAAACCCTGAAAGCAGCTGAAGTGTCAGCTGAAGATGAAGAGGCTTCGTCTACACTCCGTCAGTGTCTCTGGACATTTTCTGGATCTTCTCCTGCAGCCTCCTGGTAAAATGTGTGGAAGCTTCCCAGAGAGCGAGTGGACGTGTTGATGAGGTTTCTAACACGTGACGGACGTGAAACTGGAAGAACACAAACATCTCAGGATGAAGAAGAGGAGCCGTACACGTAGAAGACGAAGAGGTTCCAGAGCTTTGGTGATGAGGGCCGACGCCGGTGTGGATGAGCTGTAAACCACTGAGTCCATGTCTGAAAACCTCTACGAGCATTAGCTGTGTACAGTTCCTCAAGTTCCATTTTGTTGTATGATGCGTATACATGTGTATTTTCAAAGAATGGTTACGTAATGTCAAACAGAAAAGTGAGATCATCAGGTTTTCACTGCCAGCTCCACAGAATCAATGTGAGAAAGCTCTTTTCCAAAGCTGCCTGAAAGAATTGCAGGTCACCCGCCACACGACGGTTCATCCATAACAGAAGAGGCACAGAAACCAATTTCTCCCGGCACGGCGACCTCTACACACCAGAGAGCGATGTGGCCACAAGGTGCTGCATGTTGAGCTCGGAGTTCGGCGACCCGTGCATCACCCACAGCTGAACGATCACATTTTAAAAGCTTTCTCCGGCTGCATGAACCCACATTTGACTCAGAGTAACAAGTCCACACCCCTTCACTGAGGCCCTGTCACTGTTCACTCTGGGAGAAAATTAAATAAAACCAAAAGGATGAGGCGAGCTTTAGGAGAGAACATCAAAAGAGCACATCAGAAACATTAATTACACATGCAATGAGCGTCGCAGATTGGTGATATCAAACAGTAATAGTATCAAAGAGGTGATTTTTACTTTTAGACGGTGTAATCTCTCCACAAACACAAATTCCTCTAGGAGAGCGTCTGCATTACTTCAGTGGAAAACCTCACGGGAGTCTGGGTTTGTTCCAAAGCGGTCATCCATGAACCCAGTGAAACGCACAGGCCTGTAGGTGCTGGATTCTCTTTCATTTAGTGGGTTTGCTCTGGTTCAGCGCCCGCACACAGTTCATTCATCATGTCACTTAGTGTCTCTGGACTCACCGGGAGGACGAAGCCGCTCAGTCGCCATCAGCATCAACACGCAGGCTGCTGCAGAGGCCCCGGAGATAAGGAGGCAGGGGGCCCGGCACAGGACGTAAACACCCAAGATAAATACCTACCTGCCGCCTTCAGCTGGACAAACACTGTGCCTCTCTTAGAAACCTTGTTTGGAAAATTCCAGCTCACACTGTACAATCGAATGAAAACCAGCTGAAGACTCATGGCGCCTCAGGACTGGTCAGCGGAGCATCAAAGTAGGTCTGATCATTTCTCAGAACAGCAGTTTCATAAGGAACCAAAGTACACGTCTCTAAGTTAGTGTTTTGCTCCGTTGGTTCCGAGTAGCGGTTTCTGCAAGTTTCACACGCTCATAAAGATTTTACCATCCACACCGACGCATCACACTGGTATGTCGCTGTGACCGGAGGAGGAGGAAACATGGAACAGCCAGGAACGACAAACCAGTCTGGTCCCATGTCTCCTGTCGCCACGTCCTGAATTCACTTTCACTGCGTTGGAGCATTTCCCATTTGGCAGAGTGTCCAGCGGCCGCTCTGGAGCATCTAGCGACCGCTCTGGATCTGATCACCCGTAAAGATGAGGAACGCGATGTCTGTTTCACTGGGTGTGAAAAAAACAACTAGGTCAATATATTGTTGTGGGCTTGAGTCTGGTTTCTGCTCGTCTCCCCTTCTCCCACTAGAAACTCTGTCCTATCAATAAAAAGGCTAAATGCCAAAAAAGTCCTAAAACATATATTGTTTATAACCTGTCTGACATGAGGTGAACAAATGCTTTTTCATTTCATATTAATTTTTAGCACCAAGTCAAACATAGAGTCGATTCATGATCAGTTTTCAAGCAAACATTATGAGACTTGCCATTTTTCTTATTCTTACATTAAAGTAAACTCTAGTTTAATTGAGTGTTAGACTGTTAGTGTGGGTTTTCTAAAGACTACACATTAACACTGTTTCTCATCGGGTGAATCTCAGAAAGAACAATTCACATGTTTCATTCTTCACTTCTGAATCTATGGATACAACATGCCTCCTTTAAATCCCGATGAAACAGACTATCCTCAGTGTGAAGCTCAGTCTGCTAATGGGTCCCTGTGTTTCTAATTCAATCCACATTCCGGTGATTGGCTGTCTGGCTCTTAAGTAACCTGTCCTCAGGCTCTGAGACAACTTGCCTCTGTGGGCATTAAACTTTCTCAGAGACAAATGTAGTGTGGTTCTAATCGAAGACGTCATTACATTTAAATTACAGCCTCCTCACTGCGATCATCCGTTTCTCTGACAAGCGGTCGACATCCTCGGCACCGCTGCTGTAGAAAAACACCAATTGCTTCACCATTAGTCGACAGAAACAGGAAGGGAATGTTTTTCCTGCAGCCATCTTAGCTGGGTAAGCCATCCTCCGGCTGTCGAGCGAGTGCCAGATGGGAGAAGTTCATCCTCTTCAGCTCAGACTCACTTTCATCTCCATTTCCCAGCTGCCAGACGCCGTCATGACAGTAACATGTGTGGGGCCGGGGGGGACTTCATGATGACTGCGGAGGAAACACTACGATTTATGGAGCTTTAGTGAAGGTTAAAGCCAATAATCGAGGATACTTTACTTTATCGTAATAAAAACATTGCCAGAGTCATTTGGAGGGTTAGGAAGGATTCCGATGATCCATTAGAGGCTGAAAGCTGCTGGTTCTGTCTCAACCAGAGCATCGCCCAGTAGAGCATCTCTCAACCAGAGCATCGCCCAGTAGAGCATCTCTCAACCAGAGCATCGCCCAGTAGAGCATCTCTCAACCAGAGCATCGCCAGTAGAGCATCTCTCAACCAGAGCATCGCCCAGTAGAGCATCTCTCAACCAGAGCATCGCTCAGAGCATCTCTCAACCAGAGCATCGCCCAGTAGAGCATCTCTCAACCAGAGCATCGCCAGTAGAGCATCTCTCAACCAGAGCATCGCCCAGTAGAGCATCTCTCAACCAGAGCATCGCTCAGTAGAGCATCTCTCACCGGCACTCTCATAGAGCATCTCTCAACCAGAGCATCGCCCAGTAGAGCTCATTCCTCCGCCGAGGCCCAACAGACACTTTCATTCAATCAAATCAATCCTCGAAATCTGTCGCGTTTCTTTGTACCAAGATCCATGAATTATTCTCTGGGAAATAACAAAATGTCCAAAAGTCTCACAGTGTTAAAGAGCTGCTGCTGTTGCATGTGCACTGAACTGTACGGCTACTGGGCAGAGGACATGAATCATACAAGTCTCATAATCACAACTTATTGTATTGAGAAAAATGGAAATTATGTCATATATGTCAAACAAAAACAAACTTTCTTTGCCATCACTGATAATAAAATATAAAATCATATAACACTTCATCCTCTTGTCATGGGAACTGCAGACACACATTTCAACAACTGAGTCAGGGTTATTACAACTAATTTCATAATCTACACTTGTGTTTAATGAAGTGCACGTGTTCTAGGTTACTTCATTATCCCATTGACACTTTCATTTGACCACTTTAACTGTGGTTAATTTCCCAGTTCATTGTGTGCGGCCACCGTGGTCTAATTAATTAGGAATTATTGTGCGCATGCAAACATCCCATCTTTATGGATCCTGCTACTCACCCTGCAGGGCTGATTGTGCAGCAGCATCGCCATCATCTCCCTCAGCGAACCTTCCACACGTCTCATGAACTCTGCAGACGGCAGCCGCTGGGAGCAGAAGAGGTCCATGGCCCGGGCCGCCACCTGGCAGGCCCGCAGGACCAGGTCGCACGGACCCAGCGCAGGGGGATCCCCGCACGCCACCACCACCAAGTGCAGGAGCTGGCACACAGAGTCCGCCAACACTGTTCCTGCACCTCCATCAGGGCTGAACCACAGAGCCTCCAGGCCTCTTTGGTCTCCTGCTACTCGGTGCAGGGCGCACAGCGACTGGAGGAAGTGCACGTGGGGGTGCATGGCTCTTTCATGGTGACTGGAGGCAGTTGGCGGCTCGGGGGGGGGAGCGGCGGGCTGGAGGTCTTCCTGAAAGAGTTCAGGAGTCTCTGAGTCACAGTCAGGCTGCGGCTGTGAAGGACCAAACAGATCCTGTGAAGTGTCTTCCTCTGCAGCATCAGGACCTGGAGGAGTCCAAACAACTTGATGATTATTACACACTTTCACTTCTGGATTCAGCAGAACAGAGGAAAACGCTGCTCAACAGCCACTGCAACGAAAACAATGCAAAGTTAACTACTGTGACTAATTAAAGCACAATTAAAAATCCATATAGCTATTTTTATTTCGTGTACATCCACCTTTATTTTGATTGACTGGATCTTCCTGGGCACAGATGATACAAGTGTTGAATCTGTGTCTGATCCAAGGTTTCATCCATCTCTATATTAATTATGTTTTTTTATTTCACTTATTGTAAGATGATACAAACTATAAAGATTAAACATTGTACTGACAATGCACAGGCAGCATATAACGAGTATTAGGGCCATTTTGTCACTTGTGCATTGGCTTCCAGTCTCTGTCCATGTTTAATCTATGAGAAGACAAAGTTCATTAAGAAATGACAGGAAGACTGAAAATACAGTCAATACCTTTAACAGAAGAGACACAATTAGAATCATATAAATTAAAAGTCAATTATATCAGAACTATTAAAGCACATAATTACAGTCATTTTCAGAATCCTCCCTGTGATCAGAGAGGAGCTGCTTTTAACCTGGGAACTTACAGACGTGCGTCTCAGGGTTTTAAACTCAAATACACTTTTCTTTTCACACAAAACCACAAACATCCAAAAGTTAGGACCAAAACTTCTTCATCTAAAAGTTATACTCAGACATTTTGTCTGTCGCTGCAGAGGAAGAGAAGAACTGTGCTGCTGTTTCCCAGAAATCCCTGCCTGAAGTTAAAGATGTACTTTTAAAAGAAGAACATTTTCTTCGTTGTATTTTAACTTTGTGGCTTCACATCAGTAATATTACTGGTGTTTCACCACATAAATCTGAGAGCGGTTGGACCTTGATTATCATTTTCACAGGTTGAGCTGAATCGTCTCCCGTCAGCCTTGAGCTTTTAGATTTAGAAGGACAAGTGCTTTCCTCGGAACAACTGCCGACATAAAGAAAACAATATTTACACCAGTGTGAGTGTTATTATACGGAGTGTGGATTCAAAATGACTCATCCTCTACTGAGAGCGTAATGAACGATAACAGAGATTGAATCAGTCGTGAAAGTAAACTGGGTTTCTGCAGAGTTCGCCAAGTTGCATTCACGTCTTTATAGGACATTTTAATACAAACAGAACTCAAGTTAAACAACATTTTCAAGGTCGTACTGATGGAAGCTGAAAGCTATCAATGACTTTATTAACTGTTGTATCGCCAGGACATCACAGTCATCTGCTTTGCTCCCTCAAGCTGCCGAAACATTTCTCTTAAAGACCCAAATAAACTTATTTTATAGCAGAGTAGAGTTAAATGGATGCTAACATCAAAAAATAACATATCAAAAGACCTATTGTATATATTTTAACATATTTATGACTGAGACGTTTTAATAACCACTGGAAACACTTTACACGAGTCCTCATCAGTCTGGTGAGAAGAAACAGAGGCTTCATCCTTGTCAGAGGAGCGAGGAGCACATTCAGCTTTAAACCTGACAAATCAACATTCATGAGCATTATGTGCGTGATCATTAGCAGCGTCCAGGACAGACTCTCCCCTGAGGACTCGTGTCAGTCTGTCCTTGAGATGTCTTCTCCTCTCACTGAAGGCTTCAGCAAAGAGTCTGTGTAGCTGCTTTCTGACCTCAACTGACCTCTAGAGAACACATGTCTGAGCCAGTTGCTCCGGACATTTGCTGGAACTTTCCCCCACATGCTCCTGTTGTTGTGAACGAGTCTGACCCGGACAATCTCCTCCTGCTGCTGCTGCTTCACATGTGAAACACAAACTTTACAGAAAATGTCCAGCTCACGTCTGAGAGCAGCTTCTGTCTTTATAAAGGTAAAGTTTTGACATGAGTTCACTTCTCACTGGCTCCTCCTGTGTCTTCAGGCCACTGAGTGGATTCATCTGAAACCTCGACTTTCCAAGGTTAGGAAAACACGAACCAGAAAATAAATGCCACATTTATCTCAGGTCTCTCAGACGCAGTGTTTTCATCGTACATGTCTGATATTCTTGTTTCCAGTGACCAGCTGTGCACATGCAGAAGCGCCTACCTGCCGTCTCCGTGGCGTTCCGTGTTACTGCCGTCACCTTGGTGATCAGCAGCTCCTGTCGCAGCCTCAGCACCTCCTGCTGCAGCTCCTGGGCTTTCCCCCTCCAGCTTTCGTCCTGGCTCCTCAGCCTGCAGCCCAGCGCCTTGGCGTGCTCGCGGCCGCTCATACCCGCAGGCTTGCTCTTTATTATTGCCACCGCCACAGCCACTTGGGCTTTCGTGCCAAACTGCCACACTGGACTCACTCCTGTCAACAGGACAGATATTGAAGAAGGCGATCAATAGAGAAATTGTGACGGGTAATGATTTCAAGTGGGGAACGTTCAGGTTCACTGCAGCAACGTGAGGTTCGGTCACGACCTCATTTAACCTCGACCTCAAGCCCCCACATCAGGCTTTGCCATCCATCTCTAGTTTGAACTTTTAGGATTTTATGCAGTTTTTCTTTGCCCTGTTTAAAATTCTAAATAAATTTGGGACTTTTTGACTGAAAACTTTCTGAAGACACAAGCTGGGCTGTGACAGTTAAGAGACAAAACAATAATTTAATCAAGAGAAAACTGCGTTTGGAGTTTGTGTAAGATTTAAATATAATACTTTCTAATTGTTATCAGCCTGTGGCAGATCCAGGTCCTTTTCTTACCAGAACAACTGTACTTGTATATAAAGTTCACTCTCATAACAACTTTAAAGCCTGTAACAAAGTTATTATCATTATTAATATGAATCTGTTTCTCACTTATCCATTTGTCTGTAAACACTGATTCAGGTCCCTGTAACAAACACATTAAACCAAACATTACATGTTGCTTTGACTTCAGGTTATTCATGAATTCATCTGTTAGTAATTTATTTAATTTAGTTTAAAGTTTGGTTCATGAATCACCGGAAGAAAACATGAAAATGTACTGAGCGACTTCTTTAAGCTACATTTGTTAATCAGTCAAATCAGATGAATTTCATGTTGTTAAATTGTAGAAGTTAACACAAATCAATCTGTTGTGTTTGATTATTAATTAATACAATTAATGAGTATAATCTGCCAGTCTGACGTCACATTAGCACAGCTAGCGGCTAGCTTAGCACAGCTAGCGGCTAACTAGGCACAGCTAGCTAAACAACGTTGCGACAGAAGTAGAAATAAAAGTTCATATTAACGTGATGTGAACTGTGAACTTTGTCTTTTACCTTTTAAACAACCGTCTCCACTCGTCATCCCCCGGCCTGTGTCCTCCTGCTAACCTCCACTCACACGTTAGCTCCAAGCTAACTCATGCTACATGAGCTCCAGCTGGACTCAGGTGTGACCCCGGAACCTTTGACCCGGCAGGTTGTGTGACCCGGAACAGTCCGCCATGACACCAGCCCGCCCCGTCACCATGTGTTTATAACGAGGTAAACATGTTCATTCATATTATTGTTGTTGTTGCTAAATTATGATTCTATAATTATTTCTACCAAATAATCACCTGTGTGATCTCAGTTTTCATTTTATTATTCAAAATAAATAGAATAAAAATCAAACAACAGATTAAAGATTCGAATGTTTTCTGGAAAGTTCTATTTTCATTAGTTCATAGACGAGCAAATATTGATTCATATATTTATGTCTTATGGGTATATATCATTCTCTATTTTATTGACAAAATATTAAATACAGTAGGACAAGACAAAAAGCTTTGCATCACAATAAAACTATTTTAATTATGTTAAAAGAATATTGGCAGAAATAGCACTTTTAAAAGATAAATACACATCAAATTCAGCCTAAATGAAATAAATGTGTAGCCTAATTTGTATTAATCACACTCATAATAGTCTTCATCTTTTTAAATATATACTTTATTCCATATATTCTAAAACATACATATGTACATATACACACACTACAGGAAAAGAAGAGTTTAACACTTTCTAAACAGTCTTTTCTTACTGAAACATCCATGTACAAATGTTAATATAAACACACAGAGGCTGGTTTTAGTTTCAGGGTTCTTCATCTGTCTTCAACCTTCCAGTAACTCCTCACTTTCTGTTTGGTGCATATTTGTCGGCTGAAAGAACAAGAGCAGCTGGAAGCAGAGTTCCTGCCGGAGCCTCTCACACGGACCGAGGCCGGCCTCCTTCCCAGGGATCCTCGTTTTCAGTCGGTCGGGACGGAGCAGGTGAAGGTCAGCAGAGAGCGAGGAGCTTTGCTTTGTGACTCAGCTCTCTGCTCGACCAATAGGATCAATACAACATCCACTGGAGCTATGTGGACGTAACGTGCAGCGAGGACACGGCGAGGGCGAAATACAGCCTGATGAATGATTTATGAATAAAACCTCACTTTTGTGGAACAGGAGGATAAACTTGGTTTGCTGGAAGGAAAATAAATCTACAAGTAAAATCTAAGTTGTGCAGAAAACCTTCGTCCTCAGTGAAAAAAACACAAAAACATCATCACTGCTGCTTCATCCGTCCTCCATCGACCCCCAGTTTGTTCCAGAAGTGGTTATCAGAGCCTGTTGACCTACACAGCTCAGTCATTGTCTCGCTCCGGCTCACAGCAGTGACCTCTTGACCCTGAATCTTCTCTGGCCGAGGTCCTGAAAGGCAACAGTTCTGACTCGGGCTTCATTGATGTGAAGGCGAGGCTGGACCCTGGGAGAGATTCGCCGGAGGATCTCAGGTTAAGAAGCAATCGAACGGCGAGAAGAGGAAAGTTTATTATAACACAGACGCATCGAGACACAAGAAACACAAGAGAAAGATTTGAATCAGATTCAAGACAATATTTTGTGCTGAAGAATAGAAACAGGTACAGACTAAATAATAAAGATCAATAATAAACAATTACACAGTTTGTCCACCAGAGAGCAGTGACAACTTCGGGTTTACACTTAGCTATAAAATGACGCGGACCCTGATGTCTCGATCCGTTTATTACAGATACAATTTATAACTTTATAACTAGAGACTAAAAACATGTGAATTTACACAAAATACTTCCTTTGTTTGTTTACTAAAATAACACAATAACAATAATAATGAATTACCGTTCGTCCACCAGAGAGCAGCGAAGAGCTCATTTACACTAAAGGATTCGGTTCTACAAGCAAAATGAATAAATTATAAAACAGTTAGATAGATCAGTTTGTCTAATAAATTATATAATTATAAATATTGTACTGATAAAATAATAAAAAGGAAGAGTTCCTTCAGTGTGGAGGAAGGAGTGAGGATGGAGGAACAGAGAGAGAGAGAGAGAGAGAGAGAGAGAGAGAGGGGGCAGAGGGAGAGAGGGAGAGAGAGAGAGGGGGCAGAGGAGAGAGAGAGAGAGAAGAGAGAGAGAGAGAGAGACAAGAGAGAGACAGAGAGAGAGGGACAGAGAGAGAGAGAGAGAGAGAGAGAGAGAGAGAGAGAGAGAGAGAGAGAGACAGAGAGAGAGAGAGAGAGAGAGAGAGAGAGAGAGAGAGAGAGAGAGAGAGAAGAGAGAGAGAGAGAGACAGAGAGAGAGAGAGAGAGAGAGAGAGAGAGAGAGAGAGACAGAGAGAGAGAGAGAGAAAGAGAGAGAGAGAGAGACAGAGAGAGAGAGAGAGAGAGAGAGAGAGAGAGAGAGAGACAAGAGAGAGAGACAGAGAGAAAGAGAGAGAGACAGAGAGAGAGAGAGAGAGAGAGAGAGAGAGAGAGAGAGAGAGAGAGAGAGGAAGAGAGAGAGAGAGAGAGAGAGAGAGAGACAGAGAGAGAGAGAGAGAGAGAGAAGAGAGAGAGAGAGAGAGAGAGAGAAGAGAGAGAGAGAAAGAGAGAGAGAGAGAGAGAGAGAGAGAGAGAGAGAGAGAGAGAGAGAGAGAGAGAGAGGAAGAGAGAGAGAGAGAGACAGAGAGAGAGGAATAGAGAGAGAGAGAGACAGAGAGAGAGGAATAGAGAGAGAGAGAGAGAGGGGGCAGAGGGAGAGAGAGAGGGGGGCAGAGAGAGAGGGGGGCAAGGGGAGAGAGAGAGAGGGGGCAGAGAGAGAGAGAGAGAGAGAGAGAGAGGAAGAGGGGGCAGAGGGAGAGAGCAGTATAAAAGCTGGACTCAGACTTCAGCAGCTCTGAACTTGTGTGGAGAGACTGAGGATTGAAAACCTGCTGAAACATTTTATCATAATAATAATGAACTATTATTAATATACATTATTGTGATGGTTTCATTTTGAGGGGACTCGGACTCTCCGTCTCGCGGACTGTGGATGATGATGATGAAGATGATGATGATGATGGAGAAGCTGCTCTGCGCTTCATCAGCTCCTCTTCCTCTCCTGGATGTTTAAGTTGATGAGTGAGGAAGATGCTGCGGGTGGATGAGTGAGGAAGATGAAGAAGAGGAGGCTGAAAGGCGTCAGTAGGGAAACACCTGTGGTCTGAGCGTCGGGGGATGGAGGGTGGTCGCGGAGCACAAGCGGTGGACGGATGCGTGATGACGGGTTTCAGAGCCGTGTCCTCCCAGCTCCATGACGGACGGGTGTGAGCGCAGAGCCGGAGGGATGGAGGGTGCCGCTCCGCTCAGAGAGCTGCTCAACATCTCCACCAACGACACCCAGGGGAATCTCACGGCCAGGGCGGAGGACAGGGACTCGAACCTGGCGTTCCAGGCGGGTGTGGCGGTCACCTTAGCGCTCATCACTTTCGCCACGACGCTTTCCAACGCGTTCGTCATCGCCACCATTTACCAGTCCCGGAAACTGCACACCCCGGCGAACTTTCTCATCGCCTCCCTGGCGCTCACGGACCTGCTGGTGTCCATCCTGGTGATGCCCATCAGCGCGCTGTACACGGTGAGCCAGACCTGGACCCTGGGGCAGGTGATGTGCGACATCTGGCTCTCCTCGGACATAACGTGCTGCACCGCCTCCATCCTCCACCTGTGCGTAATTGCGCTGGACCGCTACTGGGCCATCACGGACGCGGTGGAGTACTCCAAGAAGCGCACGCCGGGGCGCGCAGCCGGGATGATCGCCACCGCCTGGGTCATCGCCATCTCCATCTCCCTGCCGCCCTTCTTCTGGCGCCAGGTGAAGGCGGAGGAGGTGACGAGCTGCAACGTGAACACGGACCACATCTTCTACACCATCTACTCCACCTTCGGCGCCTTCTACATCCCCACGCTGCTGCTCATCGCGCTGTACGGGAGGATCTACGTGGAAGCCCGCAAGCGCATCCTGAAGCAGTCGCACAACAAGCCGGGGAAGAGGCTCACCTCCGCGCACCTGATCACCAACTCGCCCGGCTCGGTGGCGTCCACCACGTCCCTCAACTACGGCACCAACGACGCCTCCTCCTGTGACACTACCTCCTCGTCCGCCAACGTGAGCCAAGTCAAAGTCACTGTGTCCGACGCGCTGCTGGAGAAGAAGCGCATCTCCGCCGCCAGGGAGAGGAAGGCCACCAAGACTCTGGGCATCATCCTCGGAGCCTACATCATCTGCTGGCTGCCCTTCTTCATCTACACGCTGCTAGTGCCTGTGTGCGAGTCCTGCTTCCACCCGGAGCTGTTCGACATCTTCACCTGGCTGGGTTACCTCAACTCCCTCATCAACCCCATCATCTACACCATGTCCAACGAGGACTTCAAGCAGGCGTTCCACAAACTCATACGGTTCAGATGCTGCAGGGCGTGAAGGGCCGTCAGCAGCCATCACGCACACACACACACACACACACACACACACACACACACACACACACACACACACACACACACACACACACACACACACACACACACACCCTCCTCCAATCATGTGTAAAATGTCAGAACCTACTGCATCACCTGGTTTTCACTGAGGACAACATCAGCAACATCTGGATTGTTGATGACCAGGCGGCTGAGCTGAGGAGGAAACGTCCAGGCTCAACGCTTTGTGGAATTAGTTTAAAGACAGAAACCATCAGTGGATATAAAGATGTGGAAGCTCTGACATGGTGTCACTGACTTGGAGAAAGCTCATAGCCCCAGACTCAGGGGCCTCCTCCTCCTCCTCCTCCTCCTCCTCCTCCTCCTCCTCCTCCTCCTCCTCCTCCTCCTCCTGTAGGACTGTGGCCTACAGACTCACTTTGCCATATGAGTTTGACGGTCAACATCTGTTGACTTTTAAGCACAAACAGCTTAGAACTAAGCTACCAACGAGCCCCACGGGCAAAAAATATACGATTTGTGTTTCATTTTCCTGACTCAATAAGGGGAAATACTGGTGCCTACAAGTTTTAGTTGAGTTCCTCAGACGTGCCTGGCCCAGACGCAGAGGAAAGAGTGATTCAGTTTGAGAGGAGAAAAAGATGACGTCTTGGTTCATGCCTGTGGCCAGTGTGTGTGTGTGTGTGTGTGTGTGTGTGTGTGTGTGTGTGTGTGTGTGTGTGTGTGTGTGTTTGTGTGAGTGTGTGTGTGTGTGTGTGTGTGTGTGTGTGTTCTTTTCTCTTCTTGCTGTGACTGATGTTCAAACAAGGCTCCAAACTGAGTGTACATGTACGAAGCTGTACTGTTTGCATTAGTGTGATTTTTACCTTCATCGGCTGAACGAGTCTGGATCTCGCTCGGGGGAACAGCTGCTGACAAAATAATGATAAATGATGTGAAGGAAGAAAGAGCTAAAGACAATTGATTGATTCTTGATATTAGCTGTGATTTAGCAGATCACGTCCGGCTGAACCAATCAGATGTGAGGAGACAGGGTTCCCACACTCGATCAAATGTCACAGTATTCAGATGAACGTCCTCCTTCCACCAGACCATCACATGTGAAATGTCAAGCTGGAGCTGCAGCGACGGAGCTAAAGAGTCAAAGTGCTGAGATAAGAGAAGTGGAAGAACAAAGCTGTGGTGACGGAGCTCTGGGTTCAAACAAGCTTCTGTCCACGACACTCCTTGTTTCTGGGAATCTTCAGGGATTTTAAATCTAAAGGAGGAGTTCAGGTTCTACATCTGCACCCAGATTACACACTTTGTTAAATTAAAGGGGATTTAAAGCAGCATCACTTTGAATCAGCGACCATTGAAATGCATCTTGCATTATTATTTTTATTCTAAATAAATCAGAGTTTTGAGGCTCAATGTTTCCAAAAGCTCTTAAAACTTGGCACAAGCCTCATTCGTGTTGAAAATCTACATCTGAATCAGGTTTTGTTTAGGGGCGTGGCTAAATGACACGGCCACGCCCCTAAACCATTAGGCAAAGCAGCACGTTTGCATTGAAATTGGTAGAAATGCACAAAATCGCCCCTAAATCCAACAGGAAGTCAGCCATTTTGAATTTAATGGTAATTTTTGTAAAAATGTATCAGAACTTCGAAATCTGTGTTAACCATCACGATACTCCCGAGATCAAAAATGTATTTGAGTTTTTCTGGCAGAGCGTCGTGTTGTTGGTGTATTTTGAGTGAACGAGGTCAGATCCGCCCGAATTGAAGACGATATTCAGGCATAGCGCCACCTACTGGACACGAGAAATGTATTTATATTACGTTTTCCTCGTTCATCGACCACTCAGAGCGCTTCTCATTTCTCACACAGTGAAGATGCAGCGACAGGGGCCGTGGAGAGGGTCAGGAGGTAGAGAGGGTCGTCCACTGGCGGTTCGATCCCGGGCTCCTCCAGTCTGTATTCTGAAGTGTCCTTAGGTACTGAAGCCCCTGACGGCTGTGTGAACAGGGTGTGAACAGGGTGTGAATGGGTGTGAATGGGTGTGAATGGGTGTGAATGGGTGAATGCGACTGTGAAGAGTGGTCGATAGCACTGGAAAAGCTCTATATAAATATACAGAGCATTTATCATTCAGTGTTCAGTGACGAGCTGATGATTTCTTTTTGGTTCTCTTCTTTTACGGGGACATTTTGCCTGAATTCATCAAAAGAGTCCGAGGAGCTGAGGATGGAACGAGGAACTCTAGTTCCAGGGCCGCCCCCCCGCTCGCTCTTTAATATTCCCTGGAGAGACGACAAATCAAAGAAATGGGTTGTGTGTAAACCGGTGACCTCCAGACAGAGCGGTGCCATCTGACTCTCAGCATAAAAAACTGAAAGTGACTTCAATAATGTGAAATGTAAAAATAATGAAAACATTTCTTTGCTGAATTAAAGAAAGAAAAACTCTGCTGCAGTGTGTAAAGAAGATGGCTGCCAGACATCTGGCTCCCACCATGTCACGTCTTTATTTATATTCCTGCAGCCATGTTGGGTGTTGGAGGTGAAGCGTGGACGCTCTGCAGCCGTCCCGCTCCACCGCCGCTCTGTGACCAACAGCCGCTCTGTACAGTATTGATCAGCTCAGTGTGAAACTCATCCGGTGGCTCTGTAAATCCAATGGAAGTTGCATTTCATCCAGGTTGGCTTCTGCTGTACAACGCTTCTGCACACACATGACGACGCACTGTAACGCTCCGCTCTGGAGGAGGAAGTCCCGCCCACCCGCGAGCACAAGAATGCACTGCTGCTGTTGTGAAACCTGAAAAAATGATCAATAAAAAGGTCTCTGGCATCACGAGGTGATGAAAGTTTGACCACATGTTCTCGTTCTTCAGAGACTCAAACGCTTTCAAACACTGTGACAGAAAACCTGTAGATGTTGGTGATGATAAAAGGTTTTACAGACGTGACGGATTTCATGTGACAACGACTTGTACCCAAATGACATAGAGTTTAAAAAACTGATACTGATACAAGATGACTAAGAAATGTGATCGAGGTTTGATATTTTACTGTTTAAATATAACTATCGATAAAAAGGAAAACACAAAAACAGCCAAATATATAGAACTTTACATAAAACCTAAATTCAATCTTTTTTACATGGTTTATTCTGTAAAGTCAAAGTTTTCAATACGTCTGTGAAAGGTTCATTTCAGCTGATTTTTAATTGATAAATTGTTCTAATTGTAAATGAATCAGCTGTAAAAGTACGAGGAGGACGTGAGCGCTGAATGTTCCTGCTTCCTGTGTGAATGTTTCTGCTTCCTGTGTGAATGTTTCTGCTTCCTGTGTGAATGTTTCTGTTTCCTGTGTGAATGTTTCTGCTTCCTGTGTGAATGTTTCTGCTTCCTGTGTGAATGTTTCTGCTTCCTGTGTGAATGTTTCTGCTTCCTGTGTGAATGTTTCTGCTTCCCGTGTGGATGTTTCTGCTTCCCGTGTGAATGTTTCTCTGCTTCCTGTGAATGTTTCTCTTGCCTGATGTTTCTGCTTCCGTGTGAATGTTTCTGTTTCCTGTGTGAATGTTTCTGCTTCCCGTGTGAATGTTTCTGTTCTCGTGTGGATGTTTCTGCTTCCTGTGTGATGTTTCTGCTTCCTGTGTGGATGTTTCTGCTTCCTGTGTGGATGTTTCTCTTCTGTTGTTTCTGTTCGTGAATGTTTCTGCTTCCTGTGTGAATGTTTCTGCTTCCTGTGTGAATGTTTCTGCTTCCTGTGTGAATGTTTCTGCTTCCCGTGTGAATGTTTCTGCTTCCCGTGTGAATGTTTCTGCTTCCCGTGTGAATGTTTGTGTTTCCGATGTTTCTGCTTCCTGTGTGAATGTTTCTGCTTCCTGTGTGAATGTTTCTGTTTCTGCTTCCTGTGTGAATGTTTCTGCTTCCTGTGTGAATGTTTCTGTTTCTGCTTCCTGTGTGAATGTTCCTGCTTCCTGTGTGAATGTTTCTGCTTCCTGTGTGGATGTTTCTGCTTCCCGTGGTGTTTCTGCTGAATGTTTCTGCTTCCTGTGTGAATGTTTCTGTCCCGTGATGTTTTGCTTCCGTGTGAATGTTTCTGCTTCCCGTGTGATGTTTCTGCTTCCCGTGTGGATGTTTCTGCTTCCCTGTGGTGTTGAATGTTTCTGCTTCCTGTGTGAATGTTCTGCTTCCCGTGTGAATGTTTCTGCTTCCCGTGTGGATGTTTCTGCTGTGATGTTTCTGCTTCCTGTGTGAATGTTCCTGTTTCCGTGTGAATGTTTCTGCTTCCTGTGTGAATGTTTCTGCTTCCCGTGTGAATGTTTCTGCTTCCCGTGTGAATGTTTCTGCTTCCTGTGTGAATGTTTCTGCTTCCTGTGTGAATGTTTCTGTTTCCTGTGTGAATGTTTCTGTTTCCTGTGTGAATGTTTCTGCTTCCTGTGTGAATGTTTCTGCTTCCTGTGTGAATGTTTCTGCTTCCTGTGTGAATGTTTCTGCTTCCTGTGTGAATGTTTCTGCTTCCTGTGTGAATGTTTCTGCTTCCTGTGTGAATGTTGTTCTGAGTCGACCTTGGGATGATGTTTTCAGCCAGTTCATGTTGTGCCACCTTGAAGAAGTGAATATTTGATGCGATCCAAGAATGTTTTTATCTCTTTCTTTACGAAGGTGTGATCGAAACTTTCTCAATATTGTCACTGCAGATGAAAATGTTACGTCCTGACAGAACTGGTATTACTAGAGAATAAATGTTGAAATGATCCTTTTATATTCCTCAGGTCAAAGAACATTCAACATTAGACCTGATGGTAGTTTGCAGGTTGTGAGGGTGAATCCTGACGAAGTTCAGCTCCATCATCTGCTGTCTGTCACCAGAACATTCTGCTCTTCATGTCACTTTATAACAAAAGCAAGATGTTTTATCCTCTTCCTCTCAAAATGCCGACAGCTCTGCATCCTCCTCGTCATCTTCATTGTTACACGTCGGCACATTTGGTTCATTAGAATCGAGCCTGCTCTCAGCTGCTATTCACAAACCCTGAGCCAATGTCATTCTGTCCTTTTGTCAGAAATTAATATTGTTGGCTCCCTTTGAAATGGACGCTGTGGCCCCCTGATTACCGTCTCCATGGTTCGATGCTTGGCTGTAAACCATGGCAACGCAGGCTCGGCTGGACACGTGTGACGCAGCGGAAGCCAAATAAACAATTGGAATGGAATATGTGTGACAGCAGCGAGGTGACGCTCCTCATTCATCCTGAAACAAGATGCTGCAGGTTTTATCATCGTCGTCCAGAAGAGAAGAGGAGCCTGTGGTGATGGAATGTGGAGCAGAGTTTCCTCATGTAGGTGAAAGGTTCCCTGGTCCCTGACAGCTCATCCTCTGCAGAGCAGCTGCAGTCGTGTCCCTCTCGGGAGAATCACACACTTCAGGCTCTGCTCTCTGGTGCTTTGGCCTCGAAAGCAGCCGAGACTACGAACACATTTCATCGAGTCATTTTCTGTCACTTACTCCACTCTGAAAGTTTTTTATGACAAAACTAACTCAGCTCCAGCTTCACTCGGTGTTTGTGTTCACCAGCTTCACCGGGAGGTTTTAGCTCTGCGCCAGGACAGAAGTTTCAAAAAGAACAAAAAGGGGAAGTTTGGAAATTTGTAAACGAAAGCAGAAGGATTCAGGAGAAATGTGTTAAATGAGCAGGCATTGATCTCCTGATGGGAATTTACTGGGACAGCGTCTTAAATCCTTTTGCCTCCTGGACGTCAGCGGTTCTCAGGGAAGAAGCTGCAGACGTTAATCAGATTGACGTGTTGGGACCTCGTCTGCACGAAGCTCGCGGACGTGAGGGGGACACGAGGTTCATGTGATAAAACCCCTCATGGCAGATAAAGGAATAGTCATGAGTAGAAAACTGTTTTCTGATCGTACACAGCTGCGATTACGTTTTGATTAGTCTCAGAACAACGTTTAATCTTCGACTGGATTCTGTTCATCGGGATTACCTGCGGCGGAAGAACCAGGAAGTCGATGCTAACATACAAAGACTGACACTAGAGACCAGTGTTCACGTCCACAGTTAGTTTGTATTATACGACATGATCACAGTATATTTTTACCTCTGCACCAGTGACACCTAGTGGATAGAGGCATTATGTGTTTGTCCGTACGTCCCATTCTTGTGAACATGATATCTCAAGAACGCTTCAAGGGCATTTGTTCAAATTTGTTACAAACATTCAGTTACACTCGATCAGATGAACTGATTAGATTATGGTGGTCAAAGGTCAAAGGTCAAGGTCATGGTGGCCTCACAAACATGTTTCCGTCCTGTTGAACCTGATATGTCTAGTTTGACTCGAGGCAGTTGCTTCACATTTGGACCAGTTGTCACTTGGGACTCATTTCAGAGGTCAAAGGTCACAGTGACCTGATATGAGCCTGCGCTGGTTGGTGAAGCTGAACAACCACAGGACGAAGGTGACTCTTGTGTAAATAGGACAAACGTTCAGGAAGCGGTGGAGGAAACAGATTCTCTACGTTATCGTGATATTTGACCAGATATCAGGACATGAACATGTTTGATGAGGCAGCGCTGACTGATGCACAGTGTGGGGGAGCTGAACACACACATCCGCCCACACACACACACACACACACACACACACACACACACACACACACACACACACACACACCTGTCTTCAGCGTCTGTGTGTTAATTCTGTTAGTTTGTGTGTTTTTGTTTGTTTGGCAGTGGGATGTTCCTCTGAGCTTTAACTCGCCCACACACATCATCACATGTTCTCATCTCCTCTTCTTCTTCTTGTCATTTCACTTTCATCCATCAATCAACAAACATCTTGAACACGAGGCTCGTTCAGCCTGAAGCAGCTGAGACGTTCAGCTGAGAACCCAACGGAACAAAGTCACATGACGTACGCTGATGTACAGGAAGTGGAGTCAGGAGAACCACCACCTGAAACCACGTTCTACTGATGAGACCAACAAAGACAGAGTCTGTAACACTGTCCTTCACCTGTCCTTCAACTGTCCTTCACCTGTCCTTCTCCTGTCCTTCACCTGTCCCTCACCTGTCCTTCACCTGTCTTTCACCTGTCCCTCCCCTCTCCTTCACCTGTCCTTCTCCTGTCCCTCACCTGTCCTTCACCTGTCCCTCACCTGTCCTTCACCTGTCCTTCTCCTGTCCCTCACCTGTCCTTCACCTGTCTTTCACCTGTCCTTCACCTGTCCTTCACCTGTCCTTCACCTGTCCTTCACCTGTCCTCCTGTCCCTCACCTGTCCTTCACCTGTCTTTCACCTGTCCCTCCCCTCTCCTTCACCTGTCCTTCTCCTGTCCCTCACCTGTCCTTCACCTGTCCCTCACCTGTCCTTCACCTGTCCTTCTCCTGTCCCTCACCTGTCCTTCACCTGTCTTTCACCTGTCCTTCACCTGTCCTTCACCTGTCCTTCTCCTGTCCCTCACCTGTCCTTCACCTGTCCTTCACCTGTCCTTCTCCTGTCCCTCACCTGTCCCTCACCTGTCTTTCCCCTGTCCCTCACCTGTCCCTCACCTGTCCCTCACCTGTCCCTCACCTGTCCTTCACCTGTCCTTCTCCTGTCCCTCACCTGTCCCTCACCTGTCTTTCACCTGTCCCTCACCTGTCTTTCCCTGTCCCTCACCTGTCCCTCACCTGTCCCTCACCTGTCCCTCACCTGTCTTTCACCTGTCCCTCACCTGTCTTTCCCCTGTCCCTCACCTGTCCCTCACCTGTCCCTCACCTGTCTTTCCCTGTCCCTCACCTGTCCCTCACCTGTCTTTCCCCTGTCCTTCACCTGTCCCTCACCTGTCTTTCACCTGTCCCTCACCTGTCCTTCACCTGTCCCTCACTTGTCCTTCACCTGTCCTTCTCCTGTCCCTCACCTGTCCCTCACCTGTCTTTCACCTGTCCCTCACCTGTCTTTCCCCTGTCCCTCTCCTGTCCCTCACCTGTCCCTCACCTGTCTTTCCCCTGTCTCTCACCTGTGTGTCACTGAATAAATCAAGTAGAACTTGAACAGTTAGCTTCCTGCTGGTGAGACGTCGTCCTCCATCAGTGGAGACGAGTGTGAACAGAGTTTGACAGTTTCTCAACGAGCAGGAAAACCTCTGAGCTCTTTGAAAATAACCTGAAGGTCACAGCGGTCGTCTGAAAACTTCAGGATCACCTGGAAACGGCCCATGGACGAGGCTGGGTTTATGAGCGATACTGCAGCCAGCCACCAGGGGGACGCTTTGGGTCATTGAAACTGACAAATGGAGTCTGGAGATATCTCGGTCAAAGGTCAGAGGTCACTGTGACCTCGTGAATGTGATGTCATCTTAAGATTCTTAAGAGAGAATCTTTTCAAATCCTTCACCAACATTCACTAATTCTGCGTTCACGCTAAACGCGTTTGGGTTAGGGGGTTACCCCGACCATGTGTGGGCCCACCAGACCACCAGGGGGCGCACACTGCTCAGGGAATTGTACTGTCTCCTACAGGAGCTGAGTCTGAGGTCTGATGACCTGTTGGCTCAGGGCGGAGCCAGGACATGAGTTTCATTCTCAAAGCTGATTGGCTTCAGGAACTTTGTCTCACTCTGATCTTTAAGCTAATATTTCCACTCGAATACTCAACGTGATGATGATGTTTATCAGTTTGACCTGATGAGGCAAAGAAAAGACAAACCTCATCAATCTTCTAAAGACCTCCTCTCCCTCCTCCTCTGTGAGTTCCATCGGCTTCATGAACCTTCCCTAATGGCTCCGTGGAGAATATGGAGAAATGCTGCTGAGTGTGCGAGCTCGGTTTGCTGGTTGAAATCCTCTCCGTCTGCCGTCTGACAGCCAATCTCCAGAGCTGTCGGATCTCATGGACGCAGGCTCACCCCCCCTCCCCCCCTCGCCGCCACCATCGCCGCCATCCCCTGCCCGCTCTGATCCACCCTTCACTCCTCACAACTACACGGCTGTTCAAAGCGTGGTATGGACGGGGGGGTCTGGTGCAGCGGAGCCGTCAAACACACTTTGAGAGTTTAAAGTCTCAATCGGGTCGGTTTGGTCTGAGCAGCGCCGACGACAGGAAGGAAATACAAACCGATACAAACGGAGACGATGAGTTTAACTGTTCATTTTCAGTCCCTTTGTTTTTATTCACAGGATAAAATACATTCTCAAGATAATTTAAAAACGTAAATCATCACTTTAAACAAATATTCTTTTGGATAAAAGCACTTCAGAGACGACCAGTGAATCTGTAACCTCTGAAAACGTCTCTGCTGCTGTATGATCCAGTTTGTTTCTTCCATCTTCAGTTCCTCTGGTCTAATTCCTCTGGATCCAGATCTTTGACTCCAGCTCCGTCTCGTCTCCTCAGGGTTGTTTTGTCTTCCTGTCCGACTTCTTCTCCAGACTCTGACATTTGGAACATTCACAGAAGAACCGAATGTCCCGTCTCAACCACCAGAGGTTGAAATATTACAGAGGTTTTAATTATAAACTATATTTTCTCCCATTAATGAAACACATTTTCCCGGACTGAAATATCTGGAGTCCAAATTAAAAGTACAAAGATACCTAAAACTGAATCATACGAGTTTTATTTTTCCATTAGGTTTGTTCCAGCTTCATATTTTATTTTACTTTAGTTGAGAGAAACAACGATTTCCCGTCAGATGAATCTTCTGTGTCTGGAGAACTGAACCTCAGCTGCTATGAGCAAATTAACACCAACTAACATTAAAATAAAACCTGCTGTTACACATGAACTCAGACTGGACACATTTGTATTTCCTCTTCTAATAGAACAAGATGTTTGTGGTTTGAAATTGATGAGAAAATTCTCGCTCTGTCGACTTATTGACTTCCTGTCTCATGTTTTCATACTGAGCGTCCTCGTTATCGATCCTATTCGAGTGTTTTCTTCTCCAGCGCTGAGATGAACACACGATGTGCACTCGCTGATCTCCCAGTGAATTCTGGGAAGGACTGAACTTTCCAGGTTAGTGGGTTCATGACCTATACTGCATCCAGCCACTAGGGGGCCATCCAGATGATTAGGCTTCACTTTTGGCGCTGTTGCATCGTTAGCTACTTTGAGCGGCTGCACTCGATGCTAGCTCGTAGCTCGTAGCTCGTAGCTCGTAGCTCGTCACTGAGGTGCAGTATCTCCGGGGACGTGTTGGACACATTTATCATCGGCGTTTGAAGGAGCCTTGAAAAAGAGACGTCCAATCATTGGTCTTAAGATGCAGCCTCTGGATCCGTTTCTGATCCGAGACACTGATCTGATCTTTCTGTAGCTGTTGCACAGTTTTGCAGAACACGAAGAGTTAAAGCTCAGAGCTGCAGCAGAGGAACTATGATCATGTTTCAGATGAGAATCACACGATTGGTTTTGACACAGAGGGTCAGGTCCCTGCACCACTTTCATTTCATCTCATCTACAGGAATCATCATCATCAGTGTGATAAGATATATTCTCGTGTAGTTTGATTTGCTGCAGTTGGAGACGATGAGAAAGTTTTAATAATCTTTGGTGTATTAACCTTTAGCTCGTCTGTCGAGTTGAAGCTTGATACTTGGAAAACGTCGCAGGAATCGAGACGAGAGACGATTAAAAACACGAGCAACAGTTTAAAACTATTTAAAATGCGTTTTTAATTCTGAGGTGAAGAAAACCGGATCAGAGACACAGACGAGGATCAAACACTAAGATTCATGATGAAGAATGTGAAGTTTTAAATCCTTTTTAAATCCTTCACACTGAAAACCCAGAGAATCGTGAGAACGTGTGTTGACGTACGATTTAATCCGTCACATGAATCAATTTCCTCTTCTTCATTAAAATGCTCTTGAACATCATCACAGTGCGTTTAAACCTCCTGCAGCAGAAGCTGTGATCTCAGCGTCTGATTGGAGCGTCGCCGGCTCGCTGTGATGTTCCCTGTTTACTCGCTGCTGCTTGTGTGATGAGAAAACATTTGCCGAGGATTGGCAGCAGAACAGGATGTGACAGACGAGTCTGAGCTGCAGATCCACGATGATGTTTGAGCGTCATCACAGCCCGAGACGAGCAGGAGGCAGAAATCAATTGCATATTGGCTTTTTACAATCCTGAATTCATTTGAAAAAGCAGTTTCACAGAGTAATTTCCTCTGGAGGTTCAGATCTGTCATGGCTGGTTCAGAGTGGCTCCACGGCGGTGGCGGTGGCGGCGGCGGCGGCGGCCCGGTGGATAAAGACCCGTGTGGCTGACGTGTCCCCGCCCGACTTATCTGTCCACTCAGTAGCGTGAGTGCAGCTCCCCGGAGATTGTGGACGGTAAATGTCAAGATCCTGCAGGAGCCTCTGTCTCCATCCAGTAACTTGTATCCGCTGCTGTTTGATGCTCAAAGGGCGCGAGCGTCGAGTCGAGGCCCAAAGAGATAAAGAGATGAAAAAACACGTTGGAGCGTAAACACACCAGCTTCTCAAGGTGACTCATGAAATCCTCCATTTATTACTGTTCCTACCACAGACTGTAAATAAAGATGGACGCCACGAAGTGAATCATCTGGATCGCCCCCTGGTGGCTGGCTGCAGTATAGGTCATAAACCCTCCTCCATGTTAGCAGATGGGACATGGATGGTTTCTGTCCTTTTAGGTAGTTTTTATCACACTGATGAGTTTGATTTTTAAAGTTTGATGATGTTAAAACAGGCTCTGATGTCGATGATTGACAGATGAGACTGACTCATGATTGGCAGAGAGCGTGTAAATGGGCGGGACATCAACAGCGTGTCCTTTCCACGATCACTTCAGCACAGCGGCGTTCGTATCCAAGACATTTTGCCTTCATGTCTGGATCCTGGGAGGAAGTGGAGACCACAACAGCTTTAAAGCACAATAACACATTCCCAGCTCCTCCTGTTCAATCAGACTCCGACCGGTGGATCAGTTCTTATCAGACAGATTTAATCCTGAAATGGTCCAAGGAGGAAACAAAGGTCGAGTTAAACTGAGAAGTTAAAATCCTCCTCTAGTGTTTCACCTGTGTAACAACAGCCGTCACCACAGCAGCGATGTGTCTCCAGACTGAAGCTGTTCACAGGCCCCTGCTGCTTTCACACCCTTTTTCAAATCACTACTTAATTGTCGGTTTGGCAGCTCATTACATTTCCTGCGTGTCTGTGTGTTGCGTCGCTCTGGAGGGATTTACTGTACCGAGCAGTTTCCTCCAAATAACATCGGAGAGCTTTGTTATTAATAAAGAGCGTCCACTCGTCTGTGTGTGTGTGTGTGTGTGTGTGTGTGTGTGTGTGTGTGTGTGTGTGTGTGTGTGTGTGTGTGTGTGTGTGATCCTCATCGTTCACTTTAAGTTGTGTGTCTGTTGTTCATTGATTCATGTAAATTGCATCTCTGTCGAGTGTCCTCAGCAAAACTCGCTCTGCACTGATAAAGTTTACGTTTCTGTGTGTGTGTGTGTGTGTGTGTGTGTGTGTGTGTGTGTGTGTGTGTGTGTGTGTGTGTGTGTGTGTGTGTGTGTGTGTGTGTGTGTGTGTGTTCCAGGAAATAGCCCTATCCCACACCCAGTCTAAATATCACCATCGTACACAGAGGTGATGGAGCTGAGGAGGTGTGAGAGGTGACGTGAGGTCGAGTCACCGTCTGAGCTGCAGCTCCAGGTCGTCAGGCTGGACGCTCTCTGACCTCGGGCAACACTCTGGAGACTTTTAGAACAAGATCAACAATAAAGAAACTGAAGTAAGTTTGAGTCCAGACGAACACGTTGTCCTGAGAGAGAAACGAAAATGATTTCATCCACGTGTTGATTCGTGTTTGTTGCATTAGGAACAAACAGTAACATCAGAATGTAAATCCACCGCAGGCCGGTAGATAAACAGTCACCGTCTGAAACCGCCCGGTCCGGCTTCATTAGCAGTCGCTCTGGTAATTTCACATCAGATCCGAATGTTGAGTCCGTGAGAAGATGGACTGTGAAACGTCAGTAAGAATAATTGATGTGTCAGTCGATAATGTGCGTGTGCTAATTGTTTGAGAGAGGCGGGAGGCTCCTGCCCGAGAGGGGGGGGGGGGTTCATCCACATCAGTCTCATCCAGTCGGAAACACAAGGTGTGAGGCTTCAGCTCAACTCCTCCTCAGCTTCTCCTCACTCTCTCAGTCACTGACACATTCACAGGCAACACATGCAGAAGTTGAATTCATTTCATTAATAATCCTTTAACATCCATCGAGCCTTTGGGCACAATCTCTATATTTCAGGTTGTGAGTCCATCTCATCCTTTTAAACACAATATCTGAAGAACGCCTGGAGGGAACTTATAGGGAAACAGTGTGTTTCATCTAAATTGTATGAATTGTTGTTCTCTTTACCCTAGAATGGGCTCTTTATATTTAAATCCTTTATATTTAAATCCTTTATATTTAAATCCTTTATATTTACTTCACATTATCATCACGATCATCACGATCATCCTGAGGGGAACATGAGTGAATTAAAATGTTGAGTGGATGTTAAGATATTTCACTGAGTCAGATGATTCATTATTATTCATCCTCTGGGGATCATGATCGTGTGCAAATTATAATGAGAGTTTATGAACTTATTGTTAAATATTTGTTGGCGACGTGGATAAAATAATTAAATTCAAAGACATTAAATTAATTGAACAGTAATATTTATTGTGTTACGATTCGATTTTGACACGAGTCTGAAAGACGAAACCTCAACTCAAGCAGAAGCTGTGGTTTAATTAACTTTCCTGTTGTTTCAGCTGATTCTGAGCTTTTGTTGCTTCACATGCAACAAATCCACAGTTAACTAGTGAAGTTAATTAGTTTAAAGCTGGAGCTTGTTTGGCCCCGAGGTGGCTTCAGGTCCCCGGGGGCCCGTCCGGGAATAATCCTGAAATCCAGCTTTAATTTGATCTGAAGCTACTTATTCTCTGGACCTCAGAAACATTTAAAGGGACCTGAGGGGCCACATGTTGTTTAGGCTGTAACTTGATTCATATTATAAACTATTCTTTATGTGGGTTTATTATGATATTTAGTATGTGTTTATATTTGCTGATGATTCTTTTAATGCAGCACGTGAATCGATCAAACTTCAAATCCTGACCTTGTCAAAGGGATGAAGGTCGTTCACCCTGCAGCTGATAAATAAAGGAGAAAGTAAATATATATATATATATATATATATATATATATATATTACTAACGTGGACGTTTCTCTGCTGCAGAATCAGCAAGAAAAATCCAAACAAGTGATGAAAGAGAAAACCCTGAAATCAAATCTGACATTTTCTCTGTGACACAACATGAGATGTTTGATGTGAGCCGACCTCCTGCTGATGAGCGGAGATGAAAACTAAATGTTGGAGCTAAGCACCGATTCGTCTCCTTGAATTCACAAAGCATCATTGTCATGCAACACGTTGCTCTCCTGACCACCCGTTGCCAAGGGGATATACTGTCTGCCGCCGGCTTTCATCTCCATCTCTTCACATCAGAATCAGAACGGTCTTGTTAAAACGTTCTCGTCTTTTCATCCGAACGTAACAGTTCCCCAGCAGGCGCCTCACAGCCCGACCACAAACTGCAGAGGCTCTTTTAATGCTCAACCTTTACTCCCTCAACACGTGCCGCCGAGCAGCGTCTGAATCCGAGTCGCAGCCGGTTTCAGACGCTGCAGTTGCAGAAAAGTCTGAAACTGTTGTTGTACGACACCTGCTCCTCCGCCCAAATCATCTGCTCTACAACTACTGAACTACTTGGGATCCTTACTTCAACTGTGTGTGTGTGTGTGTGTGTGTGTGTGTGTGTGTGTGTGTGTGTGTGTGTGTGTGTGTGTGTGTGTCGCCACTGAAGCTACAAGACTCCTCAGTTATCTCATAATAGGATTTATTCAAATTCTACTTAACAAAGGAAACTGCTTGGGGGGATTTTCCTGAAATTTTTAACAATATTAAATTTGATAATTCAATTAAAAAACCGACTGGAGGGCATAGAGAGGCAGTTTTATGAGATAGTGATGGTCTGAGGTAGAGAGACAGGAAATTACAGGAGAGGGCCGACAAGAAAATGTCAGAGTTTGTGACATTCAAAGTGAAGCTGGTTTGTCCTCCTGTCTTCTGCTGTCTCTGCAGGATCGGAGACCTTTGACGGAGCTACAGGCAAAATAATCTCCTTTCCTCAGCACTGCTCTGTGACCCGATGGAAAACGTCTGAAGGTCACCTGCCTCGGCCCTGCAGGAGTCGCCTGCCTCGGCCCTGCAGGAGTCGCCTGCCTCGGCCCTGCAGGGTCGCCGGCCCTGCAGGGTCACCTGCCTCGGCCCCCTGCAGGAGTCGCCTGCCTCGGCCCTGCAGGAGTCGCCTGCCTCGGCCCTGCAGGAGTCGCCTGCCTCGGCCCTGCAGGAGTCGCCTTCTCGGCCCTGCAGGAGTCACCTGCCTCGCCGCCTGCAGGAGTCGCCTGCCTCGGCCCTGCAGGAGTCGCCTGCCTCGGCCCTGCAGGAGTCGCCTGCCTCGGCCCTGCAGGAGTCACCTGCCTCAGCCCTGCAGGAGTCGCCTGCCTCGGCGCCCTGCAGGAGTCGCCTGCCTCGGCCCTGCAGGAGTCACCTGCCTCGGCCCTGCAGGAGTCGCCTGCCTCGGCGCCCTGCAGGAGTCGCCTGCCTCGGCCCTGCAGGAGTCGCCTGCCTCGGCCCTGCAGGAGTCGCCTGCCTCGGCCGCCCTGCAGGAGTCACCTGCCTCGGCCCTGCAGGAGTCGCCTGCCTCGGCCCTGCAGGAGTCACCTGCCTCGGCCCTGCAGGAGTCGCCTGCCTCGGCCGCCCTGCAGGAGTCGCCTGCCTCGGCCGCCCTGCAGGAGTCACCTGCCTCGGCCCTGCAGGAGTCGCCTGCCTCGGCCCTGCTCTGAGTTACATGTGGCATATTGCTAATAGATGAGTTTAACTGTCTGGTATTATCCCCCATTGCAGTCTTGCAGCACAAAAGAGCCGTTAAGTTGAATTTGTTGACAGGAGGAGAATGTCCCTCTCACTTTTCTCAGACGACTGGGGACGCACTCTAAAAACTTTCTGGTCATTATCTTCTCCATTTTAGGAAACACACAGAAAAAGCTAAATCAGCCACTTTGAGAGAGAAGCTCCCCCGATAAAGAGAGCTGCTCATTAGACTCTTCTCCAGGTGTTCATGTGCTTCCCTGACGCAGCAGCAGGAAGTTGAACCGTGGACGAGTCGTGCGACGCGATGGGAAAGCGGGTGGACACTTCTACGTTTACAGGAGCAGCCATTTGTCTCTGACAGACCCGGAGCGCTGGGCTCGTCCCATCAGCAGCGAGGGACTCATTAACGCCCACTTTCTAAAACCTACAGAGCAAAAAGTACACAAACGGGAAAGATGTGTTAGATGACACTGAGATTAATGATCCAGAGGCAGCTGACCAATCAGAGCAGGGCGGTCTTAAAGAGACAGGAGCTAAAAGCCAGTGTTTGAGACAGAGGCTGAAGAGAGGAGCTGCAGCGATGGACAGTCTGAGGACACAGAACATTCGAGCATGAAAACCTCGAAGCATCAACAGTTTACTGCAGCTCACCTTCTGTTTTCAGTCCTTTGCTTTATTTCTCTTAATTAAAACAGTGAAATCTCAAAACGTGTTTACCGTCTGAGAGAAACTTGAATCTGCTGTGAGCTTTGAGCAGCTGTTCTCCTCATCTCCTCGTTTAGCCTTCTGTGAATTATCTCTATTCGATGTCCGTGTGCATGTTTGTGTGTTTGTGTGTACGTAAGGTCGGACATAGTCATTTGTGTTGACCTGTGTTTTATGTGAAGCACTTTGTTTTAAAAAGTGCTGAACACAGAAAGTTTTATTATTATTCATCAACATTATGTATTGCAACAGTAAAAGTACAAACAAAGGATTATATTCAATAACAGCATTTCTATACAACCCTCACAATCCTTATTGTGCTTGTTTGTCTGTCCACAAAAATCAATTGTTCCTTGAAATGTTTCAGTTATGAGACAGAGAAGCAGCCACATTACGTTTTATTTCCCTTATGGATTCATTATCTGCCGTTAGATAAATGTAAAGAAGAAACACGCTGGATGAAAAGTAGAATAAAGTAGATCAACAGTTTTAATGAGGTGAAACAGATAAATAAAGTGGAAGCAGATTCTCCGGAGCTCAGACAGTGTCTCGGGCCGTGTGCTGTCCAGTGAGTTTCAGTTTGCATCAGTCACAAGTGGAGACTGAGAGACAGACGACCAGACCCAGAGACAGAGCAGTGACTGAATGACCCAGTTCAAAACTGCTCTGACTCAAAAACAGACTTTCAAAGACACAAGCTGCTTCACACGTTTCTTTTATCTCTTTTCACTGAAGCAGCATCTTGAAGGAGGAGGAGGAGGAGGAGGAGGAGCGGCTCCCAGAGAGGAGTCAGGGGCCCCATGGGGTCCTGGGCTTCTGCAGGGTCGGCCACATAATGTGCAGAGAGAAGTCTCCTGTCGGCTTTCTCTCATTTCCTTGGAAACTATCTGCAGAATGAAATAATGTGTTTAAACGTCTTTTCCCTTCAGTGAGTCTCTTGAGATTCATGATTCATGAAGATTCACGGTCTGGCTTCATGGACAGTCAGAGTCTGAGCAGCAGTGATCGTGGGGCGGAGCTGCGGTATCGAGGTCCCGCCCACATACGCTCTCTACCAATCCTGAGTCAGTCTCAGCTGTCAATCATCACGTCTCAGCCTGTTTTCATATCATCAAATAACTGATTCAAACCAAACTGATCAGAAACACTTGAGCAAACATCAGAGAGAGAAGAACGACCTGAAGTGACAGAAACATCTTTAAACATTTATTTAACGTCTACTTTGAGTTTTGGTCCATGTCCCATCTGCTAACATGGAGGAGGAGGGTTTGTGATCGAGCTGTCTCCAGACCTTCTGAGAACCCCCCCCCTCAGACTGCAGAGCTGCACATGGTATTTAACAGACTCCTCTGGATTCATACGAGCTGATACGTGATGTCACCTGAATCCAGATGAGAGCACGAGGCCGAGCGGCTGCGAGCCAGCGCCTCTCGAGCTGCGTTCCCTGGCAGCAGGATCGATCTTCCTGTGCATCAGGCACCACTTCCAGTATCATGTCACATTCTGCTCTTTATGTACACACCTGCTAAATTATGCAGCATTGTTCTTTTGCAAGTTTAAACAGCTGTTACGGCCACTGGAGACGCTCGGGAGGAAATCCAATAAAGCCTCAGCTGTGGCAGCGGGCGAGGTTCGGCCCTGTGGCTCCGCTGAGGCAGCATCGATAGCATCTGCACTCCAGCAGGGAACTTTTAATATCAAATCACTGGACCTGAGAAAGTCTTTATATCCACCTTGTTCCCACACAGCTCCTCCCGTCCGGTGGCCGGAGCATATCACCTGTCAGACGGGGAACTAGCAGAGGACGAGCACGGGGAACTGGTCCTGTGTGAAATGAAAGGATATCCAGCTGAATGATTCAGGTGACATGACAGGATAATGGCTCCTTCTGCTGGGATGAAACTCTGCTGCGTCTGCAGGTGTGAGCAGCTGCTCCTCCTCCTCCTCCTCCTCCTCCTCCTCGGAGGAGGAGCTGGATGTGATCTGTGCTCTGTGAGGTCACAGAGATTCACCCGGGGTCAGGTCGCATCTGGAAACCTCCTTTAATTCTCACGCTGACTCCAGGCTCTGGATTTCTTTTTAATTAAAACCTGTTTTTGCCCGATGGCGGTGAAGCCGGTGAAACCCACCGCTGGTCGTTCTTTATCTTTGAATGTGTAATTTGATTTGTAAATTTCACATTTATGGTTTTGGTGACTCTGACCATCTTGTAACGTCATCATCTGCTGGTTGGTTCTTTATCCTCCCAGTTGACAGACTTTAGGCTACAAGGTGATCATATTCATGCTCCCCAGGGGAAGAGCTGTTTATGGTTTTATTGACCCTCGGAGCTTTTTTATAACGTCTCTGACGAGTCAAACTGGTCGAGTCACAGTTTCCTCTCTTACCTTCAGTGTGTTACCTGCCTTATCGCCCTAATAACCAGTGACGAGTGTATTTCTATGTTTTATATCATCTATATTTCTTTGACCTGGACTGTGAGAGAGGTTCTTGCAGCAGCTTTGTTTTATGTTGAAGATAAATGAAACCATTAGTTTAAAGCTGCTGTGCAGGTTTTTCTTTTGTTGATGCAGAGCTGCTCATTAATCATGAAGCTAATTATCATTGTGTTGCTAAGTGTAAAGTACTTAATGTGCTGTGTTCATTTTATCTTTACAGCAAATACAAACATCAGGTCTGAAGCTGACTCAGCAGACTCTGAAACAAAACCTGGAGTTTTTCATTCAAATGATCGATGCACGATAGAGATAGAAGATAAGATGTGAGGCCACTTCTCTTGTTCCCTGATCTCGAATCTGCATGAAACTAATTAAGTTCAGTCCCTCGAGGTGACGAGGCTCCAACAGACGTCCACGCACCAACATCCTTATTAGATTTCTGTAAATTTCAATTTGCCGTTGTTGCAGTGCACCGACCTCACAGCAGCAGACACACACATCACATTCATCTTGTGTAATTAACCACACGAGCACCGTGTCTGCTGCAGAACGAGACGTGTAACAATCAGATCTGAAGCCTTCAGTTGTATTTACAGACACTCTGAGATGCTGGCACCTGAAAGGGTTGCTGGGTAAAATCCTTACATGCAGGTGGTAAAGAATAAGGTGCTTATTTAAAAAAGGATCTTTTAGGAAAAGACGTACAGGAGGTTTATTCCAGATGTTTCCATGTGACTCCTGGTGTGTGAACATCTGCAGGATAACGTCACGTTCTCTGAAATATAAAAGAATTAGTCCGAAGAACAAAGAAGTAAAAACATGTTTTTGTTTCTCAGTAATTTCATTTTTAACTCAAGTGACGCTGCATTAATTAATGTGAAACTTCTCTGAAATGAATGTGACTCTGAATATTAATGTGGCCGACGCAGCAGCTTTGACAAATTGCTGTCTGACTCCTGACAGTGGAAAGAAAATGAATTTCACCGTCTCATCTCTAAATCCTGAAATATTCCTTTTCACCTAAAACCCAAAGATTTTTGTTATTTTTAATCTAAAACATCATAAAATAAAATCTCTTTTCAGACATGACCTTTGGGAAATGTCCATAAAAGAGTGTGTGGACGTTCTTCCAGTGTCACGTCCTTCACGTGTGTGAAACCTCATCAACACGTTCACTACGTTTTACTGGGAAAGTTCCAGAAAATGTCCATGTTGCTTCTGAAATGTTTCAAAATGAAATCCAGCAAGTGACTAATGTGACTGTTACTCACAACTGAGCAGAAACTGGTCCAACACTTCAGATGAACATCATACCTTTCATCTCCTGTTTTTAATAATGAGTCAAGGTTGTTAATTGAGTCTTAATCAGTTCCATCCGTCGTGTCTTTTATAAAATGTTGAGCAGGTCGAACGTCAGTCGGGAGAAACCGAGACGTTTGCGTTCGTGGCCTCGAACGTTGCTCTAGTTTCCTGCCTCCTCATTAAAAGACTCTTTCACTGAATTTCTTTAACATCTCTAAGTTCAGCTCTTTGCAAACATCCAGAACCAGCTGACGACAGCTGAGGCCTGAGGAGCTTTAGCTCATGATCTGGAGCAATACGAGTAATGAAGCAGTTTTTCCATTTCTCTAAACAACAGTTAACAGCATTAACTTTACATTGCAGATATGTGTAACTATCAGAAAACCCAAATACAAACTGTGGATGAGTCAGACGTGTCCTGTGGAGGATCAGTGGCTGAGACCAGCTTTAAACAGGAAATGTAATGTTCAAGAATTCACAGAGAAAACGTCTTTTGATTCCTTTTGTCACATTTGATTTCAAATGAAAACACTTTATGACGCAGGTTCTTCCTCTGGACGGTTTTCTACTCACCACGGCTTCATGAGAACCTTCCTCCTTCCTGTCGTTGTGAGGACGGAGTGATGAGTTCTTCTGATCCATGTCCCCGTCCTTCGTGTGAATATCGTCTCACAGGACGAGCACGTCCATTACCTCATTACACCAGTAATCACTAATGGTCTGTGTCCATTCATCATACTTACCAAACCACTGAAATGACTCTAATTTGGTGCTAATGGAAACTGGACTCATTAGCAGGTCTGTTGGCTGATTCCTTTTTCTTTTTTTGGTTTAATTGTGCTCGTTGAAAAAGTGTCGGAGGCATTTGAGACCAAGTTTGAATATTAAAAACCAATGATGAAAGACGAGCGGGACTCAGCAACATCCCAGTGGAGCGGGAACAATAAACGTCTCTGAGAGAATCTAAAGTTTAAAGTAAATAAGTCACAAACTAAATGTTCTCTCCAGGAGCTTTTTGTGCTTCAGATCATTTGGGAAAAGGAAGAAATAAACTCTCGTTCAGGAGGAAATTCTCCAAAACGATTGAGATCATGTGAGAAATTCATTGAATGTAGGAGATGACTGCTGTCAGACACAATGTCAAATAATACAAGTCAGATGATTGGCTGCTCAGTGAGAGACTCACCTCACCTGCTGGGAATTTACCATCAGAGTCCAGATGTTTAAATGGATTTATCACGTCACGAGACAGGAACTCTAAACAGGAAATCAACGTTTTAACACAAATGTTCAATTCCAGGGACCAGACCTCCAGGGACCAGACCTCCAGGGACCAGACCTCCAGGGACCAGACCTCCAGGGACCAGACCTCCAGGGGACCAGACCTCCAGGGACCAGACCTCCAGGGACCAGACCTCCAGGGACCAGACCTCCAGGGGACCAGACCTCCAGGGGACCAGACCTCCAGGGACCAGACCTCCAGGGACCAGACCTCCAGGGACCGACACCAGAGACACGCTACCTGGGTTTGGCTGTTGCTTCATGGAACCACACAAACAAGGAGCTGCTCTCCGGCTGTGCACTGACCTCTTCTTCTTCTTCTTCTTCTTCTTCTTCTTCTTCTTCTTCTTCTTCTGACTGGTAACGTGGAGGAGCTCCAGACAGGTGAGGACGAGGTAAACATTTCATTTCTCTATCTCATGTCTGTGTCTCACATCTGTTCATCGTATCAGCTTCACACTGGTCACATGTTCAGGTCCAGTGAAGTGCAGTGTTGAGGTTTGTGTGATCTGGACACGTGATGCGCTCTGAAGCAGAGACTTGATGCTGATAAGGATGATTCAGCTGCTCTGTGTTTCCTGCAGGTCACATCCACAGCTTCACACAGAGCAAACCAGCAGACGGCCACTGAACCAGTTAGTAACTCAAACCACAGATCCTCTGATAGATGATGAATAATAACCAGCGATGTGATGAGATGCAGCAGCAGATGAGAAGTTACTCCAACGGCCTCTGAGATGTGAGGAAGAAGCAAAGCGTCTCATGCCGGTGACCCTGTGACTCCTCCCTGATGGTCTCCTGCTGACCTCCTGCAGACTCCTCCTCCTTCTCTCCCTCCTCACACGAGACCTGGGGCCAATTGATTGTCTAGTTAATTACGTTAAGCTGTAAATATGCTGTGTATAAATTGCAAATGATGAGGTAATGAGGCAGCGCTCGGTCTCAATTACGTCCTAATTGGGTCGATGTGCCCCCCCCCCCGTTTGCCCAGATTCATTATGAACCGAGTGAACGCACACGTGTATGTTCCTTTATATAAAGCAGATTAAAGCAACGTGCTTTATTTTATAACTGTGGGATTCTGCTCATGTTCTTCATATAGTGTCACTCAGGAGCCTTTCAGGCACTGTGGGGGCCCCGGGCCCCGGGGAGCAGGGGACCAGGGGCCCAGGGGACCAGGGGCCCCGGGGAGCAGGGGACCAGGGGACCAGGGGAGCAGGGGACAAGGGGCCCCGGGCACAGGGGACCAGGGGACCAGGGGCCCAGGGGAGCAGGGGACCAGGGGACCAGGGAGCAGGGGACCAGGGGCCCCGGGCGCAGGGGACCAGGGGCCCAGGGGACCAGGGGCACAGGGGACCAAGGGCACGGGGACCAGGGGCCCAGGGGCCCCGGGCACAGGGGACCCTGGGCCCCCACATCAAACCAAAGGAAGGAAGTGGGCCAGCAGCTGCTCTGAGGCCGGCCAGGCTGCAACATCAGAACCACAGGAGCAGGGAAGCTGCTGAAACAACAAGTTCAGACTGTAAAATACCTTTTCCTTTCAAGAAAGAACAAAAAGCTAATTTAAGAATTCAGATCACTGTGTGGAGACTGTGTGTGTGTGTGTGTGTGTGTGTGTGAGTGTGTGTGTGAGGTCAGTGTGTGGAGGTGGGTGTGTGGGGTTTGGGTGGGGAGGTGTGTGGGGGGGGTGTGTGTGTGTGTGTGTGTGTTGTGGGGTGTGTGTGGAGGTGGTGTGTGAGTGGAGGGTGTGAGTGTGTGTGTGTGTGTGTGTGTGTGTGTGTGTGTGTGTGTGTGAGTGTGTGTGTGTGAGTGTGTGTGAGGGGGGGGGAGGTGTGTGTGTGTGTGTGTGTGTGTGTGTGTGTGTGAGGGTGGAGTGTGTGTGTGTGAGTGTGTGTGTGTGTGTGTGTGAGGTGTGTGAGTGTGTGTGAGGTGTGTGTGTGTGTGTGTGTGTGTGTGTGTGTGTGTGAGTGTGTGTGTGTGTGTGTGTGTGTGTGTGTGTGTGTGTGTGTGTGTGTGTGTGTGAGTGTGTGTGTGTGTGTGTGTGTGTGTGTGTGAGTGTGTGTGTGTGTGTGTGTGTGTGTGTGTGTGTGTGTGTGTGTGTGTGTGTGTGAGGTGTGTGTGTGTGTGTGTGTGTGTGTGTGTGTGTGTGTGTGTGTGTGTGTGTGTGTGTGTGTGTGTGTGTGTGAGTGTGTGTGTGTGTGTGACTTGCAGAGGATGTTTTCTCAGCGTGTCGCAGCTCAGTCTTGATCCACGAGCGTCACAGACACATGGAAAATACATTTGAATTGACCTGGGTCCATTTAAAACGTTCACTTGAACCATTTGTCATTTATTCTCCAGAACAGGCGACTTTGTGAAGATCTGGATTTGACTTTTGAATTCACAATTCAACATTTCACTCAGATGTATTCATGTCTGCAGTGATTTGATATGTGGACACACATTATTTTTTAATGTAATATCCATTGTGTGCAAATAAGTAACTACACTCTTCTATTTGAAAGTATTTACTGTTTGGTGTGTTTGATTTTAAACTTGTGTTTCATGATGTTTCCTTCAGAAGTCGCTCCTCTTATTGTGTTGAGCTGCTTTGTCCTGTAACAACAGTTGAAATGAGATTTTCACAGAAAGATAAATGTCATTTATAATGAAGTGTTTGTGTTGAGATCTAAGTGACTGACAGTTGGTAGATCCTGACGCAGATGCAGCAGATTAACTACAGTTATAAACCTGAAGGCCTTGATACAGATTCATTCTGTAACGATAAAGAGACGGAGAGAGAGGTCAGAAGGTCAGAAGGTCAGAAGCAGAAACCTGGTCCCGTGACGTGCTGCTGCCGGCGGCTGCCGGGGCGTCAGAGGTTAAACGGAGCTCGACAGACGAAATTAACTGGATTACGTGTCATTGTCGTCTGGATTTCATCAGAGGATAATTCACTGTGTTGGGGGGGGGGTAAGCCCTGGGAGTCAAACCAGTGAATTCCTTCTTTTACATTTGAACAGTTTGAAGAATTCACAGGCAGCCGAGTGGATTCCCCCGAGACTAAAGTGTGTGTGAGCAGGAAGCTCAGGAGACGTGTGAATCCTAAATGATTTCACCCATTTCATTAACTCGCCTCCACCTCAGAGAGATTCCCTCTTATCGCCTCGCTTTCATTTCCCGTCCCCAGGTTCCTCCGTGACGGCCGCGTTGAATATCAGCTGTGAATTATTTAATCAAATGTCAGAGTCGGAGCCCGGAGACGAAGCTTCTTTAAAAACTAAATGTATCAGGACAATAAGTGAAGCTGGTTTGAGTTTGTGAAGTGAAACTAAACGTCTGGTTTTCTGAGATAAAGGAGAGAAGAAGAAATAAAGACTAATAACCATCATATCTACTCCATCTCTCTACAGTGCTCATACAAGTGCTCATTTTCTAAATATAACTTGAAGTAGTAGTAGTAGAAGTAATAGTAATAGTACAACCATAGCAAGAAATACTAGTGGTGATTCAGTTCTCAGTCCTCTACAGCTACTACCACTGCTACGAGTACTACTACCACTGCTACGAGTACTACTACCACTGCTACGAGTACTACTACCACTGCTACGAGTACTACTTATCCTACAGTACTGCTGCTGAAGTCCCTCTGCTGCTGTTTATCTGTGCCGCTCTGAGTAAAACAAACAGAACGGAGCTGGACACTTTAACAGTCACCGGATTAGAGATTAAAAGACATTTCTAATCTTCTTTTCCTCGGCTCTGCAGTTATGTGCAAACTCGGTGAAGTCTGAGCTTCAGTTGACCTACAATAAGTTTAACACCTTCAACTTCCGCCCACTTGTTGGCATCAAAAACAGCTCAACGTGTTCGTCGTCACTTCAAAATCACTCAGTGAAAGTGAAGGACGCAGGAAATCAAATGTTTCTGTGTTTGTCCGGGACACGACAGCCCCCCAAACTAAATCCTTAAAATCCTCAGAGACACAATTCCCTGTGACACACTGGCCTCTCGACCCTCCATCATCACCAGGCGTGTTATGAACTGTGGGTTAAACCAAACTCCATCTGACTCCATGTTTCCATCACCAGGAAACTAGAGCGTCCCTCCAGAGCAACAGAGGAACTATTGAGCTCAAGCTGTTGCTCGGTTACAGTCAATGAGCTTAATGATAATCATTTACTTTAAAGATGAAATGCCTGGAATTCACTATTTTCCTCTAAGTTGATGATGAACTCAGTTGTTTTGGTGGTTTGGTAGAAAACACGACATTTTTTAAATGTTCCTGAGGCTTAATGGATTTTAATGTTTTCTTCATTTCATAATACTTAGACATTTATAAAACATGTGACAGTTTTGTGTTATTTGTTGAGAACGTTGCTGCAGGAAAAAGCAAAAACAACATTAATACTTCATCATGGGATGTAACAGAAGCACTGAGGTGGTTTGGTCAACAGAGGATTTCACTTTTCATTTATTCCTCTGAGCCTCGTCACAGTTCCTACAGTGTGTGTGTGTGTGTGTGTGTGTGTGTGTGTGTGTGTGTGTGTGTGTGTGTGTGTGTGTGTGTGTTGACCTCTGCAACAAAACAAAATGAAAAACAGAAAACTTGACAACAAACAAAACTACAAAGAATCAGAATCTGGTTTTCTTGCCAAGCAGGTTTACACGTACGATGGATTTGAAATGAGATTTTGCTGTGGTGCTGTTGTGCAAGTATGAATATAAAATATAATAAACACTATGGGCACCAGCACCAAAGACAACATGGATGACAGTAAGAGAAAGTGAATTGTGAGGTGAGGTGCTTCTCTCATGGAGGATCAGCGACCTCTCAGACCACTGAGGAGTCGTCAACCTGCAGAATAACGTGAGTGGTGATTGGTTCTCAGGCGTCAAAGGTCACATCCTCTCTAAGCTGCTCTCCACAGGCCGCTGAGAGTAGAACTGAAATAAAACCTGAGGAAACACCGGAGCAGAGTGTAGGCGTTGGCCCGGTGAGTGTGTGTGTGTGTGTGTGTGTGTGTGTGGGGGGGGGGGTGCTGAACGCTCGCTGCTGTTGACAGATGTCCAGAAAGCCACTAACAGGATGACGCCAGCGCTGCGAGGGCCGCGGGGTAAAGACGGATTAAGTCTGAGCAGTAGATAAACAGATTATTCCCGAAACGGTGCCTACTTTTTTAACCTCGTCACTCTTGCCACACTTCACCGCTCGCTCCTCGGCCACGGTTCTCTGGGAGGAGGCTGCGGCGTCGGACGCTCGTGCTCTTTCATCAGGAGCGTTTCAGCAGCAGCTCGGGGCCTTGAAGGATCCATCGTCCCCCATGACTCCCTGCAACCGAACCCACTGCACCCATGAAGTCCACCTGAGCTAGAGGACGCCCAGCTGCATCCCCCCCCCTGCTGGATTTACTTTGACGGTCATATTTTGGGAACCCTTCCCCCACAATGCTCTGGGACTTCAGACTCGTGCTGCTGTTCGTCCTCGCTCCGCCGGCTGCTGGAATTAAAGGTAAGCCCCCGTTTTGTGCACAAAGCCACAATCTTTTGAGCCCTGACTCTTCAAGTCCACTCACAGGAGGAAGACTTTACACTTTTATTCTTTGCAGAAGGAGTAAAGTTGACAGGGAACGGATCAGAGTAAGGATATGTGGATTTGAAGAGTAAGACTTTGCAAACACGGACTAAACTTGGGCAGAATGGGAAGCAAAGCCTATTACGATTGCATAAGCACCTGGCTTTGGAATCCTGAAGGAGCTGGACGCTGTTTAAAGGTCCAGTGTGCACGACTTATGATTCCATCATGTTTGAATTCTTCAGAAGGAGCCCTTCATGTCTTCATGTCAGATAACAGCTGCCGTGTTTCTACAGGAGCCCACAACAAACTGTGGCTCTGCAGAGCACCTGTCCTGCTTTATGTTCCCTGAAGGCCACCGTAGATTCTTCTGCCTCCTTACAGAGGAAGTGGTGGCAATCTGCATCCTCACCACTAGACGCCAATAAATCCTCCACACTGGTCCTTTAACAGTCAGATCAAACAGAACGAGCCTCTGGATGCAGTGAAGTCAGTGATTCTGAAAACACGAGCTCAAAGCAATAGACAGACATAACGACTCAGCTTCTTGTTGCAGCCTGACGGCAGCTCGACAGTTTGAGTTGCAGCTTTCTCCTGAGCAGCGGAGGAGCGTCTTATTTCAGCCGAACCTCGCAAATAAAAACAACAAATCTCGCCCGTGACGTTTGATACGAAACACTTGAGCTCCAGCGTCACTTCAAAAACATCTCATGTGATGTATATTTATTCTAAAAGCACTGAGGGGGCCGCCCGCTGAATTACTGCATCCCACTCGCCCTCATGCCGTCTGCGAGAATGATGAAAACCATATAGAGAACAGTGCAGCGCTGTTTGGTGGATGCTTTTAGTCCAGGAACACTTCAAGTCCCGCGAGTGCTTTTATTTTTAGTCGGAGTGGGCACAAGGAGGGAGAGTGAACCCCGACCCCTGGCAGATGTAACGTCACACTCACTCGTCTCTGAACGACACGTCAGGAACCTGCTGCATCACACAGAAAAACATGGCTCAGCCAAATGGAAGCAATTTGATCTCAATCATCTTCAGCCACGTGTTTTTATTTTGCTGTAAAATGAGTTTAAATTAAGGTTAAAGCAGTTTCCATGGCGACCGATGCTCCGTACACTGTTGTTTTTAGTTTGGTTTAAACTTATTATCTTAATGGTGCAAATAAAGGTTTGTGAGTTTCTGACGACACTTTTCACCTTCACCAGTTTTCTTGAGTTTAAAGCACAATGTAAATTATTTCTTATTTTTAAAACACATGAAGCTGCGGTTTCATCTTTTTGGATCAAACAGTTTATAATTATAATTTTCTGTCGATCGACAACTGACTGATCGTCTCATGTATAAACGTTCAACATGTGTTTTATTGTTTTTTAAATATTTGATAAATGCAACATTAACAGAAAACTGCAGAAATGATAGAGACAGAGTCCGTTTCTCTGGACGTGACAGAACACGAGTCCAGATCCAGATCCAGTTTCAGCTGTTTGTAAATGTCGCTTGAATCCTATGAGTTGTAACACGTCTGCTGCTCTGTGCACACGCCAGGGACCTGAGCTGCAGTTACACTGATGCTCTTCTGGTTTCAGAGAGCGGCGTCCGGCTGCACCCGGGGGCGAGGACGGAGGCCGGCGGCTCCGTGCGCTTGGTGGAGCTGCTGAAGACTTCGACGCACAGCAAAGGTTCGGAGGTCGGCCGGCGTCGACCCAAGAGGTCGGTGTTTCTACACTCGGGCGTGAGAATCTGTCCACAAGAGACCATCGATGAGGCGCTGGCCAGCCACCAGGCGTACTACCAGCTCCGAGGTACCACCTTCATTTAGTATGTCACTGACATCTACCAGGAGGCTGCAGGAGGAGATAGAGTCCAGAGACACTGACTCACATGTTTGTTCTCACATTCAGAACCTGCAGAACGGGTCAGGAACATGTCAGGAACATGTCAGGAACAAGTCAG
>NC_061502.1:20429168-20436668 GCF_022539355.2 Hippoglossus stenolepis | reverse complement strand
TGTGTGTGTGTGTGTGTGTGTGTGTGTGTGTGTGTGTGTGTGTGTGTGTGTGTGTGTGTGTGTGTGTGTGTGTGTGTGTGTGTGTGTGTGTCTGTGTGTCTGTGTGTGTCTGTGTGTGTGTCTGTGTGTGTGGCAGCGCTGCTTCTTCCCACAGATAATAACTTCTTTCTCCTGCCACTGAATCAAGTCGTTTGCGTTCAGGAAATAGAAAGAGAAGGTTTGAATCTGAGGAAGTTCCACGTGTAGCTTTGGTTAAACGCTGTCATTTTGTCAAACAGGACACAAATTGTCCTCGGAAATTACTGCAGTAATTTGAATTTTTGCTTTCATTTCATAAGAGCAGGTTATTACTCTTTTCATCCCGTTTCACTGTGTGTTGAATATGCAGAGGACGAGTCAGGATCCACTGTCTGACTGACACTTCTGTTATTTGTTCACTGTGGGATGGACCCAGACACATTTTCATACTTTCATACCCTGCTGTCAAAAGTACATTTGCTGAAATGATGTTTTACTCTTTTCCCTTCTTCTTTCTTTCCCTCTTCCTTCTCTCTGGATTTATTCCTTCCTGTTTTCCTTCATGACACGTTTGGCTCCAGGTGAAAGTGAAAACATCAAATGTCAAACCCTTGACTTCACTTGAATTTTAAAAACAAGTGATATATATCAGATCGAGCTTTGACTTGTGGTTTATGGGTCTTTTAATACACATTTTTGTTTTTTCTTCATCTCATCTGAAGTGAACTTTGAGGAGCATTTAGCAGCTGAAGAGTCAGATGTTTCCCTCGGGAGGTGGTGGAGAACAAACTCAGAGCTAAAAGAGCTAAATGGAAATAGGCAGCTTTTTGGATCAGAAACAGAAAGTGTTGCTGCAGGTTTAAGTTAAAATCTAAATATGTGGAGCAGAAAAACTCTCTTCTTCTTGTTGTTTCTTGATCCTGATTGGTGTTTGTCGTCCTGAAGGACCCAGAGCTTCCTAACGTGGTCCCAGAGAGTCCGGTGGAGCAGATGGTGGAGTTCAGCATCGACCTGGTGGACCCGGGGTACAGAGAACTGCTGGACGACCCAGACTCACCTCAGTACATCGACCTGGCTCATCACCTGCAGGACCAGGTGGGACGGGATTTTCAATCTGTGGACATGTGGCGTTTCATCTCAAATCGTCATATTAATTCTGATGATTCTGACGGGTTTAGTTTGTGTTGGTTTGAAACATGGAGCTGATTCCTGCATTGACGGCTGGCTAGTGTTAGCCACGTGGCTAGTGTTAGCCACGTGGCTAGTGTTAGCCACGTGGCTAGTGTTAGCCACGTGGCTAGTGTTAGCCACGTGGCTACATGGTCACTGGGTTTTCAGTCTCGATTCAGTTGTAGACATGATTTATTTCCACCGGAGGCACCAACACCTGCAGTGGTTCGGTTATAAAAACAATATAAAGACAGATAAACGTAACCAGACAGCATCTGGATTTAACTGAATTTTTTAACTGCTCCTCCTGCTCCTCCTGCTCCTTGTCCTCCTCCTGCTCCTCCCCCCCGCCGCGACGCTCTCCATGCCGGTGACTCTGGCTCGTGCCGAACGTAAATAGGTTCACAGCACGAGGCCGTAAGGTCTCAGCCACGAGGCAGAGGAATAAAGGGATCAGCTGCCCTCCTCCCTCCCTGCCAGCACATGTGTTGGTCCCGAGTCGTGAGGAGGAACTCCACATGTTCACTGCTCATTGTGCGACTCTGGGAAGAGCTTCAGAATCATTTAGTGGCTGCACGCGAATCCCCGCAGGACCTGAAGCAGCCTTTAAAGACGATTATGTCATAAGAGCGAGCAGGTGCTTCAAAGATACGTGTCACTGAGTTAACATTCATGCGTCTGTGATAGTGATGCACTGGCCTCCTGCTCGTAACCAGCTCACGTGTTCGTGCGTCTCGGTGAACCTTGTGTTTCTCTTCCAGATGCAGCATGTTTTTGACAAACTTCCAGGATTCAAAGGAATCCACGTGCTGGGGATCAGGTGAGAAACGATGATCTGAAGTAAAGAGGCTGGAATCACATGTGACCACTGAGTCTTGATCATGTCATTAAATTCAGATGGAGCAGATTGTTTGGCTGCTGGTTGTTGGAATAATAACCTCATGGCCAGTCCACGCTGCGCCACCTTCAGGTTTCAGGTTGAACTGCAGTAACGGACGTGAGATTAAAACTGAGGATTTTCCCTCAGTGTCTCTGACAGAAGTCATTTGCAGAGGAAACATGGCGGCTGGTCGCTGCCATCACTCACAGATCACAGATCAGCTTCATAAATGAACTTCATCCTCTTTAGATACAGACGGATGGATGAAGGGAGGAGACGCTTCCGTTGACTTGAAGTCTGGTGAATTTAAAACAGTTGTTTGACTTTACTGGTGAAACTCAAAGGTCCTGATTGTCTCTAGGCCCTAAACGAGCTGTTGGACGAACCTGGTTCAGTGAATCTCTGCACATGAGTCACACACACACACACACACACACACACACACTTGTCGTGTGCTCACTGTTTCCCTGGTTACAGAATCTGTTGGAAACATTATCTTCCACTGCTTAAAGAAAACTGTGTTGAAAATCAAATAAGTGACATAAATAAATCTTAAATTGACATTTCTCTTTTGAAAAGGACAAAATATGAAGAAGTGAACGGCTCCAGTTAAACTGGAGTGATGTTGACAGGACTGAGGATGAGTCTGGAACAAAGTGTGTTATCATGAGAACTTGATTTAGACTCGTTTCCTTCTGCCGTCATCTAAATGAACAGCAGCACATAAACATACTAATAACTGTTTTCTAGAGCATCATGTGTGTTGTTGTGTGTAGAATTTAAAGTGTCATCTCACTGCTGATCTCACTGACCTGCACCTCCTCTTCTTTATTTCCTTCTCCTCTCTGGCAGCGAGACCCAGGACACTGACGGGTAAGTGACAGAGAAACATTCCCCTGTAGTTTCCGTCACCTCGTGTGTTTGTGCAGGTTATTTCACCCACAACTGGAAATAGAAATGTGGAAGGACACGAGGAAACTGCTGAGAGCAGAACTGTTTAAGGTCAACATGAGGCCGTGGAGCTGTTGTTCGTTAGAGTGCAGGTTCCTCTCGTTATCAGAGACTCAGGTGAGGAGTGGAACAGGAAGACTTGTGGATAGCTGCTCCCCTCCCCCGCTCATATGCCCCCCCGTGTCTGGTGCTGTCACGGCCAATAACACGGAGGAGAGGCCTCAGCAGGAGCTCGTCCTCCAATCTGATGAAGGCTCCTCGACTCCTCCTGCGTCTGTCTGCTCGACTCCACAAACAGAAACTGCCTCAGTTTGATTCTGTTCTAACTTAAGACGGAGAAATCAACAACTTGTTTATTGTTCCTCAAAGTGAAGTAAAACGGTAGTTTCTCCACAGTTTCATGTTTTCACGCTGGCGACACCCAGTGGTCGGAGGCGATATGCTTTTCGGGGTTGTCCGTCAGTCCGTCATGTTGTCATTGTGAACACGATATCTCACGTTCGCTTTGAGGGAATTTCTTTAAATGTGGTGCAAACTTTCAGGTGGAATCACGGATGAATTTATCAGAATTTGATGCCAAAAGTCAAAGGTCAAGGTCATTTTTTGAGATATATCAGGAAGACCTCGAGGAAAGATGGTCTCAGAGATGAACTGGTGAAGGTCAAAGTTCAAGTTGAGTCTGGAAAAAATTGTTTCTAGACTGAAACTGCAGGGTGGTAGTTGTATTCCTGACTTAGCTCAGCGGCAGAATGGTGGATCATGGTGGGCGGTGCTGGGGGCGGGGACTGTACACTTGTGACATCACAACCTCCCAGGAGGCCTCACGGCTCGTTTCAGAATAAAAGCTGTTTGCATTTCTCTGATACTTTGGTCATATTTATAAAGTTTATTATCAAAAGAGACTTGGAAATCTCTTTTCTACAACACAGGACCTTTAAGTGGACAGAATCCAGGAGGAGGACGCAGTGGGGGGGGTGTTGTGAAACCTGACAAAGAGGAAGGGAAACATGTGACGCTGCTTTATACATCAGATAAGAGGCAGGAGGTCTTTGTACTGTTGGCAAAGAGAAGACAACAGCAGGAGAATAAAGCTGTTTTGCTTGTATTCACGGCGGCTGATCTTTAATGTGTGGGCTGCACCCCCGTGCCTCCACTGACTTCATCAGAGCAGGAATAGAAACAGAGTCAAGCTCAACTTAGATGCTCGGATTAGACGCCAGGTGAGGACACGGCTGTGAAGACGCATTGGACCAGTTTACAACAGCACTCTGAGGAAAGTCATGGAGACGCCACGTGAAGAAAACCACCTATAGAGAGAACGTGTGTTTACATGCACACGACAAAATCAGGTTCACTTCAGACAAACGGCTGAAACCTGATGAAGAAGAGCTTTTGTGTTTCTGACGTCAGTAAAAACACAAAAACAAGACATTTCACGTCCTCTTGTGCTCAGACAGAGAATCAGCTTCTCTCTTGATGACAGTTGTTCTGTAGAATATCGACGACGTCCTTTTGCATTCTCATTCATTCTTGCCTGGCATTTTGAAAAGTGCGACTTCTCTCTGCAGCACCACACGTCCATTGATTATCTTTGTCTGTCTGCAGCGAGTCAGTGACCCAGAAATCCAGAGTTACATCAACATTTGAGTTTGAGGAACCAGAGCTTTTTCCTGCAGAAGGTTGATACACACGAGTTGATCAGTCAGAGTTAGAGTGAACGGTCACATCTTGTTTTTCAGGCCTGGAGGAATCTCCGTGCACTACTCTCTCCTCTTTGAGGTCAATTCTCTTAAAATCAACTCGGAGAATTCAGAGACGGCGTCCGGCGAACCGGAGTCCGCCGCCGCCTCCGGCCTCAGGGAGCTGGTGACCAGGGCGTTACGGGAGGAGGCGTCGCTGCCGATCGACCTGGACTCGCTCAACTTCCAACCAGGTGACGTCCGATACTTTCATTCTTCATGTTCTAACTCTTAGAAGTCTCAAGTATAAACAGACGTGGTGACACTTTGTTTCTTTTGACAGAGGTGATTCACCTTCCAGCTCTGACCTCCACCTCCTCAGTAGAAGTAGTGGACGAGGTGAGATCATTATTATTATCGCTGCTGCACATGGATTCAGAAATGAAGGATGTTTGATACTGAAATTGTCTAAATTAAAACTCAAGCAAATAATTATTCATTAATTCAAATTGTATTATTTTATCCTTGTCTGTAGAAAGATTTTACTTATAAAAGTTGTGTATTAATTAAAAGTAATTGGAACCAATAGTATAATAGGTTCGATAGATAGATATATTTTCTTGAAACCTTCATAAGAATTAATAGTTTAAAAGCGTTTTTTTCAAGGAACTCAAAAGAAGTTCCTCTAAAATCCATCTCTCTCTCCACAGTCCAGCGAGCCGGACTCACACAACGAGTTTGAGGTCCTCACCGACGAGCCGGAGGTGGATAAACCTCGTCTGGTGGTTCCTCTCACTCCCATGGAGAAGGAGAACGCCCTCGTGACCCTGCTGGACCCCACGGCTGTTCCAGAGAGCAGCCATCCTCCCCCCGCCTCAGAGGAAGTTACCCATGAGCCTGAGGAGATTAATGTGAGTGAGCCTGAGCCATCGAGTGAAGACGGGAAGGAAGAAGAATTGCTGATCATTACACATGAGATTGAAACCATTCATCACGATGAAACCGGCGAACTGGTGAGAGACTTCATCGCGACCCCGACGGACGCTGCATATATCCGCCTGTCTCCCAACCTGATATCAGAGGAAGACCTGATTCCTGTGGACAGCGACGATCCTCAGTTTACCCCGACTACACAGTTTCTACTGACCACAGCTCCGGGTGGAGAGGAGCCGTCTGACCCGGGTCTGCCTGTCACGACACTCTCAGCCATCACAGGCCAGACGCCCACTGAGAGCACAGGGAATCTCCAGGAGGTCGAAGAAGAAAACAATCTTCCAGATGAGGAGGAGGTTGACCTGAGTGTCCATGAAACTGAGGAAGAACCAGAGGAAGCATTAGGAGGCGAAATTTACGAGGTTTTGCAGCCGAATCCTGAAGAAGCTGAGGTCTCCGAACCAGACGGAGAGAAATTAGAAGTTTTAGAAACAAACGTAGAAGTTTCTGAGGCAGAGGGAGAGTCTGTGGTGGAAACTCAAGAGGAGCCAGAAGAACCTGAGGTTCCAGGGATGGAGGAAGAGGAACTCGAAACAGGAGTTGAAGTTTTACAAACAAATGAGGACGTAGCCGAAGTTGCAGAAGTTGAGGTGTCCACTACCGAGGAAGAACATCCAGAACCAGTCGAAAATCCAGGAGGGGATGTAGATGAAACAATTTCAGAACCAGAAGAGGTTCAAGTTCTCGAGGAAACCGTACCTGAGGTTCCTGAGGAAACAGAAACAGAAGTTCCAGAGGAAACAGTACCTGAAGTTCCTGAGGAAATAGTACCTGAGGTTCCTGAGGAAACAGTACTAGAAGTTCCTGAGGAAATAGAAACAGAAGTTCCAGAGGAAACAGTACCTGAAGTTCCTGAGGAAATAGAACCTGAGGTTCCTGAGGAAACAGTACTAGAAGTTCCTGAGGAAATAGAACCTGAAGTTCCAGAGGAAACAGTACCTGAAGTTCCTGAGGAAATAGAACCTGAGGTTCCTGAGGAAACAGTACTAGAAGTTCCTGAGGAAATAGAACCTGAAGTTCCTGAGGAAACAGTAATAGAAGTTCCTGAGGAAATAGAACCTGAGGTTCCTGAGGAAACAGTACTAGAAGTTCCTGAGGAAACACTACCTGAAGTTTTTGAGGAAACTGTACCTGAGGTTCCTGAAGATAGTAAATGAAGTTCCAGAGGAAATAGAACCTGAAGTTCCTGAGGAAACTGTACTAGAAGTCCCAGAGGAAACTGTACCTGACGTTCCAGAGGAAATTGTACCTGAGGTTCCTGAGGAAATTGTACCTGAGGTTCCTGAGGAAATTGTACCTGAGGTTCCTGAGGAAATTGTACATGAAGTTCCTGAGGAAATTGTACTAGAGGTTCCTGAGGAAACACTACCTGAAGTTATTGAGGAAACTGTACCTGAGGTTCCTGAAGATATTGTACATGAAGTTCCAGAGGAAACTGTACCTGAAGTTCCAGAGGAAATTGTACATGAAGTTCCTGAGGAAATTGTACATGAAGTTCCAGAGGAAACTGTACCTGAAGTTCCTGAGGAAATTGTACCTGAAGTTCCAGAGGAAATTGTACATGAAGTTCCTGAGGAAATTGTACATGAAGTTCCAGAGGAAACTGTACCTGAAGTTCCTGAGGAAACAGCTTCAGAGCCACAACTTCCTGAAGAGGTTGTAGAAGAGGCCGAATCAGAGGACGGCACGGTCGATATTTTACCGCCAGTTGAAGACCTTCCTGTGGATTCAGATTCAGAATCAAAGGACTTGGTAGAAGAAGTCCCAGAAGCAGAAGAGGAGGCTGTTGACGTCCAGGAACCGAATCCA